>NC_045956.1:1624183-1786683 GCF_010909765.2 Amblyraja radiata
TGTTTTCACTAATCTTAAATATCTGCCTGAGCCAAATCACCTCTCTATTATCTTTGGTACACAAAAATGCTGGAGAAACTCAGCGGGTGCAGCAGCATCTAGGAGCGAAGGAAATAGGCAACGTTTCGGCCCGAAACGTTGCCTATTTCCTCCGCTCCTAGATGCTGCTGCACCCGCTGAGTTTCTCCAGCATTTTTGTGTACCTTCAATTTTCCAGCATCTGCAGTTCCTTCTTAAACTCTCTATTATCTCCATTGTTTGAGGGTTTATGTTGTAACGTTACTCCAGATTTCTTAAATCTGCGTAAGACAGACTCCGTGTTAACACAGCTCCCTATCATAATAACCTTAAATATCAACACTGCACAAATAATCTATTGACAAATGTCTCTTTCCTTCCTATTTCTCTTAATGATGTACAAGAACAATCTGTATCATCACAGGCCTCAAGTAATGATTAATAGTCTTCATTTCCTACTTTTGTTTTCAATACCTTTTCCTCACTAAGAATCCAACTCTGTCATAGAGTACAATTTTTTTAAGACCTTTACTGATTTTCTGATTTTCTCCGATGACAATACATCTAAATCTTTCACTATAATCACAACCTCTTTCTGTTAAAGCCCCTGCCCCACTTAGGCGATGTTTTCGGCGACTATAGGTGAGTACGCTGTGGCCACATGGTCGCGGGGTGACGCCTGTATGGTCGTGAGTAGCCTCCTCAAGTCACCTAAAGAGTCGTAACGTTTTTCTGGTCGCCGCTGGATTTAGAAATGTTCAAAACTTTTTGGCGACTGGGCGCTTGACGTAACTTGTCTTCTCCTGTCATAGATGCTGTCGTAGGTTGTCACCAGGATGACGCAGGTTGTCACCGGGTGACGTTGGTTGTTGTCGGGTGTTGACTTTGGTGAATTCCATTGGCGACTACCTACGTCAACCTATGTCAGGTACCAGCGACTGAATTGTCTTCAGTTGTCGCCGACAGGGTCGTTGCTTGGCGTAGCTTGTCACGGGTGGACGTAGGTTGACTTTGGTTGCCGTAGGTTGTCGCCTGTGTGGTCGTAGGTTGCTGTAGGTGTGGTCGTAGGTGGACGTCCTAATGGGTCGCCGGTTGTCGGTAGCTTGCCGAGGCTTGACGTCGACTAGGTGGTAGATTGTCGTAGCTTGCCGTAGACATTGTCATGGTGGGGGGGGGGGGGGGTTCCCCTTTTTCGGCGACCTGCTACGACTGTCACAGTCACCGAAAACCTTTTCTAAGTGGGACAGGCCCTTAAGCTTCCCTTAAGGCTTTTAATTATGCATTTCAGTTTAGCCTATTTCAATTTCAAAAAGTGGGAAATATTTGAAAATACATGCATTACCAAAGGGAAATACTTTAATAATGAGAATAAAGATAATGATGTAGATTAAAGCAGATTAATTCCCTTTGATACAGGAGGAAATTATTCCATCGGCACCTTTTGTACTAGAAATGTTAGCACCCCTCTTTCATTGTGATCCACAATTCCATATTTAACTTCCTATGCTCCGCTTTCACATGTTTGTTTACTGGTGTCTAAACCTGTGCTTCTTTTTGAACCCCTCCCACTACATTTTCTCCCTCCTGCCATCTGGGAAGAGGTACAGGAGCATCAGCTGTAGAAGCAGCAGGATGCTAAACAGCTTCTTCCCACAACCAATAGAAATGGTTAACGGACTGTGTCCCCTCCCCATACACATACACCCCCACATCTAACCTCCCCAGAACCTTGACAGCTAGACACCTGTCAAGGTAAAGCCACCAATTGGGGATCGATTGTTCTGTTTGAATGTCTGTTTTTAGTTCTATTTTAGATGGTTTGTAACTTGCAAGTATTTTATTTTTTTTTTTTTAATTAATTGCACTGACAAAAACTGATGAGAAACAATTTTTTGTCTCTTCTGTATTTGCAAGTACTCGGTGAAATGACAACAAAGTGAATACTGAATACTATAACACCTATTAAAAGGCAACTGGACAGGTACATGCATAGGAAAGCTTTAGATGGACATGGATCAAATGCAGGCAGGTAGGGCTAGTGTGGTGGGAGCACTTCAGTTGACATGGACAAGTTG
Source organism: Amblyraja radiata (assembly GCF_010909765.2). Taxonomy (NCBI): domain Eukaryota; kingdom Metazoa; phylum Chordata; class Chondrichthyes; order Rajiformes; family Rajidae; genus Amblyraja; species Amblyraja radiata. The sequence continues at coordinate 1,626,277 of NC_045956.1, forward strand.
GTCTGAAGGGCCTGCTTCTGAGCTATAAGATGCCATGGCTCTATGTCACTGTGCAGTGTCATTTTATTTGCTTTCTTATGATTTGTAATAATTGAAACCACACCTACCACATGCTGAAGAGGGGCTTTGGTCAGCCGGCGAGGAGTTTGACTCACATTCTGGCCTGCAGTCATTTTGTTCCAGCAATCGATCCACCATTGCGATTATACAGTTCAAGCTTTTCCCCACATTCACCCACACCCTGTCCTGCAAAAAGAAACCAATTATATCCAGAACAAAAACACATTTTCTAATCCTGCATTATAAAATGTTAATTGAATTATTAATTATTAAACATTGCCTTCATAGCAGGATTGAGAAATTAATCATAGTTATCATCTACAAGATTCAGAAAATATCATTTAGGAAGAGTAACAAGGGTGAGATTCTTGGTCTCAATTAGGGAGAGGGATCAGCCATGATCATATTGAATGGCGGTGCAGGCTCGAAGGGCCGAATGGCCTCCTCCTGCACCTATTTTCTATGTTTCTATGTTTCTATGTCTATCTCCAATTGTTAGGATTGAGTATCCTTTCTTTATCAGCCATTTCAATGAAACTGAATTGAATTTCAAAGTCATTTCTACTCCATATCACAAACCTAGTCATGATTGGCCACATAGAAACATAGAAACATAGAAAATAGGTGCAGGAGGAGGCCATTCGGCCCTTCGAGCCTGCACCATTCATTGTGATCATGGCCACAATTGATAACCTAACTTAAAAAAGTAACCATAAAGAAATTTCACACTACAATCTTTCTATTTTTGCAACATTTAGTTAAGGAAAAGACGAGGATTGCACAATATTTTTTTCTTTACCCATTTTCAAAATACATTGCCTGTGACTAACACATGGTCGGAGAGAGATATACTGTATTGACGTTCATGAGAGTAAAATGTATCTTTATTCATATTTGATAGATCTTTACATTATATTAAATGCAATAAATGTTTGCCATTAGCAGTTTACATTATTTAAGGTAAAGGAACATTTTCAGAAATCACAGAACTACGGGTAGTTACAAGATGGCAGCACAAGACATACAGGATTGTAATCTTACTGCATTTCTCGCATTAGTCCTAAATGAATTGTTCAACAAAGTACATAAAGAACTGTAAACATTAGCCAAGTATAATGCAAAAGATCTCTAAAAATTCACTTGCCCAATCTTCCTCATCATATTCAGCGTGGTGGGGTATGGAGTCTTTACTTGATCTACGCTCACTGTTTTCAGACTGGTCTTCAGTGCCTTCAAGATTATTGACGAGGGTGGAGCACTTTTTGTTGACGTAGCTTGGACGAGCCTTATGTAGAGCCAACAAGGCACTCCTCACCAACTGGTCTTCAAAAGTATGTACAAACTGCTCAGTCTGTTGAAATATACATACATACATGCACAGATGAATGGATGTAATGTTAAACAAACCTGCCTACTTAAAAGAAACATGGTACATTAATAAATGCAGTTATGAGAATCATAGAACATTCTTCTATTATAGTTAATTTATGTTTGCCTTTTAGTAATGCTGTTCTAGTATAAACGTGAAGTATTTTTGTGCATCAACATTCTTTATCAATGTGGCCAAAATACATGTGCAGGTGATGAATGTCAGCAGGTTATTCCACAACAGAAGGCAATACAGCTAAGTCTGATCAAGTCCTTTGCACATGTACATACAGACACACACACTTAGTTCATATTTTTAATGTACAACTATCAGAACCCCGTTCCTGCCTTCTCCCCATACCCCCTGACTCCGCTATTTTATCCCTATCTAGCTCTCTCTTGAAAGCATCCAGAGAACCTGCCTCCACCGTCCTCTGAGGCAGAGAATTCCACAGACTCACCACTCTCTTGTGAGAAAAAGTGTTTCCTCGTCTCTGTTTTAAATGGCTTACTCATTATTCTTAAACTGTGGCCCCTGGTTCTGGTCTCCCCAACATCGGGGACATGTTTCCTGCCTCTAGTGTGTCCAAGCCCTTAACTATCTTAAACATTCATGATGTAACACTGACAATATTAGTTCTTACCCTCTCATGATATTGTGCAAAGCATTAGAAAATATCAGTGTTATTCATAATTTGAAGTTATCAATGAATGTTGGCAACACACATCGCTTCCACCAGAAGCTGTAAAAGTATTCATTATATCAATGAGTCTCAAAAATTAAGATTCCTGGGTTGACAATTTTATACTGCAATACGTTGATCTGTGCCACTTCTCAATTAATTGAAAGATTTAGCATCTCATTAAAACAAAAAACAAAAATCATATCACTGAATCCATTCCTATTTAAATTCATACTTCAAGGGCAATATTTTGAAAGTCATACAGAATTGAAGATGCAATTAACCATTAACACAAACATGTTTGTAAGTAATATGTCTAGAAAATAGTAAGCAATTACAAGCAAAGCTAGAAATAATCAGAGATTTGTGGCGTGAGAAACACAAGGTCAGAAATTGATTTCACTTGTATATGGGTCAAGCACCAAATCAACCCCTCCCCCCAAAAAATTGTGAAATTGATAAAATGCAATAACATTTAAGAGGGTTTTCACTTTGAAAGGCACTTTGAATTGTGATCTGCACAGGTCCCAATGGGAGAAATATCTGTCATCCAGGGTACACAAAAATGCTGGAGAAACTCAGCGGGTGCAGCAGCATCTATGGAGCGAAGGAGATAGGCAACGTTTCGGCCCGAAACGTTGCCTATCTCCTTCGCTCCATAGATGCTGCTGCACCCACTGAGTTTCTCCTGCATTTTTGTGTACCTTTGATTTTCCAGCATCTGCAGTTCCTTCTTAAAAACTATCTGTTATCCAGTTTGTGCCACTTGACTGCACAGAACATAGAGAAATCATTATCCTCTGAGGCACAAACCCTGTGACAGCCAGACAGCAGTAGTACGCAGGTGCTGTTGGGGGAGGGTGGCTGTAGGTGAGAGGGTCTTTACAGTTGTGTACAGCTGTTTGTCTTCTCCCAATGATAGCCACCCTCGGGGAGTTGCCCGACAAACCTGTACCGATACTTGTGTTACTTGCAACATGGCCACTGAGCCAAACGGAGCATTTCCTCATTAGTTACATTCTCCAAAAAAGAATCTTTGTTGGTTTTCACACAGGCTGAGCACTTTGGAATGTATGCAAACCACCGCCCGGGAGATTTGGAGTTGCTGAAGTTTTCCCAACAGCAGCGATTCTTATATATTCTGCCTGTGAAACATGCTGCATGGTTTGCCCTTTAATTTGTTGGTGCCTGTTAAACAGCAGTTTTTTTCTGAGCCTAGGAGATGCAATATATGTTGGTGGGCCGGCATGAGCAACACGTGGTTACTAACTTCATTCAGTGCGTGTTTGTGATTGGGAATGCACTGAGACACAAAATGGATCATGGCCTTAAAGTACGTCCAACTTTATAACTGGTTTGGTTTATCTGGAAATTATCCGAATACAATTTACTTTGCTTAAAACAATCTTGCATTGTGTAGCACTAAACCAAACTCATTATCTTATGTAAACAACTATACCAATAACATGGGATTAAACCAATTTGGGGCATTTAAGTTCAAGTTCAAGTAAGTTTATTGTCATGTGTCCCTGTATAGGACAATGAAATTCTTGCTTTGCTTAAGCACACAGAAAATAGTAGGCATTTACTACAAAACAGATAAATGTGTCCATATACCATGATATAAATATATACACACATGAATAAATAAACTGATAGTGCAAATAACAGAAAGTGGTTGGTAATAATCAGAGTTTTGTCCGAGCCAGGTTTAATAGCCTGATGGCTGAGGGGAAGTAACTATTCCTGAACCTGGTTGTTGCAGTCTTCAGGCTCCTGTACCTTCTACCTGAAGGTAGCAGGGAGATGAGTGTGTGGCCAGGATGGTGTGGGTCTTTGATGATACTGCCAGCCTTTTTGAGGCAGCGACTGCGATAAATCCCCTCGATGGAAGGAAGGTCAGAGCCGATGATGGACTGGGCAGTGTTTACTACTTTTTGTAGTCCTTTCCTTTCCAGGGCGCTCAAATTGCCGAACCAAGCCACGATGCAACCGGTCAGCATGCTCTCGACTGTGCACCTGTAGAAGTTAGAGAGAGTCTTCCTTGACAATCCGACTCTCCGTAATCTTCTCAGGAAGTAGAGGCGCTGATGTGCTTTTTTGATGATTGCATTAGTGTTCTCGGACCAGGAAAGATCTTCAGAGATGTGCACGCCCAGGAATTTGAAGCTCTTGACCCTTTCAACCATCGACCCGTTGATATAAATGGGGCTGTGGGTCCCCCTCCTACTCCTTCCAAAGTCCACAATCAGTTCCTTGGTTTTGCTGGTGTTGAGGGCCAGGTTATTGCGCTGGCACCATATGGACAGTTGCTCGATCTCTCTTCTGTACTCTGACTCATCCCCATCAGTGATACGCCCCACAATAGTGGTGTCGTCAGCGAACTTGATGATGGAGTTCGCACTGTGGTTCGCTACGCAGTCATGGGTATAGAGTGAGTACAGCAGGGGGCTGAGCACGTAGCCTTGAGGTGCTCCCGTGCTGATTGTTATTGAGGCTGACACATTTCCACCAATACGAACAGACTGTGGTCTGTGGACGAGGAAGTCAAGGATCCAGTTGCAGAGGGATGCGCAGAGACCCAGTTCTGCGAGTTTGGTAACCAGTTTGGAGGGGATGATTGTGTTAAATGCCGAGCTGTAATCAATGAATAACAGCCTGACATATGAGTTTTTGTTGTCCAAGTGGTCCAGTGCGGAGTGGAGGGCCAGCGAGATCGCATCCACTGTTGATCTGTTGTGGCGGTACGCGAACTGCAGTGGGTCCAGGTTTTTGTCGATGTAGGAGTTGATTTGCTCCATGATCAACCTCTCAAAGCACTTCATCACCACCGGCGTTAGTGCCACTGGTCGATAGTCATTGAAGCACGTCACCTTACTCTTCTTGGGCACTGGTATAATTGATGCCCTTTTAAAGCAGGTGGGGACCTCAGACCTCAGAAGTGAGAGGTTGAAAATGTCCGTAAAAACTCCCGCCAGTTGGTCCGCACAGGTTTTTAGAACACGACTGGGTATACCATCAGGACCAGGTGCTTTTCGGGGGTTCACCCCTCTGAAGGATTTCCTGACATCAGCCTCTGTGACTGAGACTGAAATGCCATCGCAGCGAATGGGGGATCGGGAAGGCACATCAGTATTCTCCCTGTCAAAGCGTGCGTAAAACGCATTGAGCTCGTCAGGGAGTGATGTTACACCGGCATTCGAGCTGCCTCCTGGTTTTGCCTTGTAGGAGGTGATTGCATTCAGACCCTGCCACAGCTGCCGAACATCTGTCTCGTCCTCCAGTTTGGAGCAGAAGTCCCTTTTGGCCTTTTTGATGGCCTTACCAAGGTCGTATCTGGTCTTCATGTAGGCCACTGTATCATCGGAGGTGAATGCCCTGTGTCTGGACTTCAGGAGAGTGCGGATCTCAAAGTTCATCCAAGGTTTCTGATTGGGAAACACTCGGAAGGTTTTTGTAGGGATGCAGTCCTCCACACATTTCTTTATGAAGTCTGTAACGACTGTGGCATATTCGTTCAAGTCCGTTGCCGAGTCCTTGAACATTGCCCAGTCTACAGACTCCAAACAGTCCTGGAGTTGTTCTTCTGCCTCCCCCGACCAGCTCTGTGCTGTCCTCACTTCTGGGGGTGCGCTCTTTAATTGCTGCTTGTAGGCAGGAAGAAGCAGCACCGCGGTATGGTCGGATTTACCGAAGTGAGGGCGAGGGATAGAACGATAGGCATTCTTGATGGTGGTGTAGCAGTGGTCGAGGGTGTTAGGTCCTCTGGTGCAGCAGGAGACATGTTGGTGGAAGTTGGGGAGTGATTTCTTGAGGTTCGCCTTATTGAAGTCCCCAGCAATGGTGGTAAATGCCTCGGGGTAAGACGTCTGGTGTTTGTTGACCACGGCCTGCAGCTCCTCCAGTGCCAGACGGACGTCTGCCTGGGGTGGGATGTAGACCGCGGTCAGGATAACGGAGGTGAATTCTCTCGGGAGGTAGAAGGGACGGCACTTCACCGCCAGATGTTCGAGGTGTGGAGAGCAGGAGTTGGACAGGACTGCCACGTCGGAACACCACGCAGAGTTGACCATGAGGCAGACGCCCCCTCCTCTCCCTTTCCCAGATGCCAGGATACGGTCCATGCGGTGGATGGAGAACCCTTCAGGCTGGACCGCTGAGTCTGGGGAGCTGGGGGTGAGCCATGTCTCTGTGAAACAGAACACAGAGCATTCCCTCAGCTCCCTTTGATAAAGCAGCCTTGCCCTTAAGTCCTCCACTTTGTTTTCAAGGGACTGTACATTAGCCAGTAGGATAGTAGGGAGAGGGGGCCGAAGTCCCCTACGCTTCATTCTGACCTGAAGTCCTGCCCGACGGCCACGTTTCCGGACACAATGGAGGCTTCCCCTTTGTTTCCAGGTACTGTACTTACTGTACCTGCTGTTTCTGCGGACCTGCGCTGGAACGGGGATTCCCTCACAGACGGCAGCTCCAGCTCCGTAACGAACGGGGATTCCCTCAAAGTCGGCAGCTTCAGCTCCGTTGTTCCTGGGAGATCCAGCCCGTCGGCTCTGGGGGTCATCCCGGGGTTTCAAGGTACAGTACCTGGGATCCACAGTCGGGTCGGGAGTTCCACAGCCAGTGTGGAAAAGTTTAAAGTCCGTGGTTCCCGCAGCTGCGGGAGTTCGCGAAATTGTGAGAGCCTTGAGGTGCTCCAGCAGCTTGTCCGAAACGGCACCGATTTCTGCCGTTTTTCTGATCCAGGTAAGTTGTTGGAAGTTGTAGTTGAGCCTTTTATTTTCCGGAGCTCCGCAAAAGTCGCCGCAGGCAGGCGCCATCTGCAGTGATCCATACTAATCATCATATTTTAATTTCCTCCTTCAAAAACACATAAATATATTACAACTATGAATCATTTCTGCCGCATATCATTCATTCGTAACCTGATATAATTATAAATTCTGCTCTACATTTCACCGCTAGATGTAGGAAGCAGAATCTGACTTTGCCACAATTTTCTCATCAAAGATACAATTTAAGATTATCATCAACCACTGATAACTTGTTCCATTCTTGTTCCCTAGCCATGGACATAACTCTACAAATGTTTTCTGCTTTCAAGAGCTGTTTCTAGTGACAAAGGCAAGCTGTAGCTGATGCTGACTTCAAAGTTTCTGCACAAACCAGTTATATTGGTACCCAAGTCAATTGGTGAACATTCCCCCTGGAAATATCTATCATAAAATAAGTTTGCTCATTGGAGCGGAATTCGACCCATTGAGCCTACTCCGCCATTTAATAGTAAGATTAAACGAGAACTTACCAGTTTGAAGTTTGATCTTGATTTTATGAGGAGTTACGATGAGCGATTACGTGAAGAAGGGCCGTCCATCTGCGTGCGCGTCAATCTTCAAAGCAGCGGTGTTAAATCACAGATAAAAAGAAGACCTGAGAATAGTAAGATTGTGAAGAAACTAGAACTTCCATGTGACCTTGATAATATGAGGGTGGGAGCGGTGGGCACGTAATCGCTCATCGTAACTCCTCATAAAATCAAGATCAAACTTCAAACTGGTAAATTCTTGTTTAATCTTACTATTTTACTTCGGAGTCACGTGAGTGACTACGTGAAGATTTCAAAGCTCTGTGATTTTACGCCGGTTACGAATCCAGGCGTCACACACTGAATGGATTGACCATGGATGCGTGTAATCATTAAAGCATTCAGACATTACGTAGTTAAGTAAAGTAACTGATGCTTTAAATGAAAGAAAAGTTTTTAAAAAAAGTTACCCCTCCCAACCTTGGGGGGGAAACTAAGGGACAGAACTTAAAATGGTACGTGCAAACACCCCCAGTCCGGTTATGGGTTTGTTATAAAACCGGTGGACTGTTATTTCATTCGTCCATCCTGCAGCCACTAGGATGTCGTCAAGGGGCACGTCCATATCTCTTGCTGCCGACGTAGATGCAGCCCTGGTGGAGTGAGATTTAACCATATAAATGTTTACTCCCGCTACCGCCATTACCTCCTTTGACCATCTGGAGATGGTTTGAGTTGACACCTTTTGGTGTGGTTTTTTTATTTTATTTTTTTTATTTATTTTTTTTTATGGCTGATGAGGACCGATTGTTCTGAGCCTCTGAGGTTCTCCGTAACTCTCAGATAGTGGTGTTAGTATGTTACCACCCACATAACCGTTGGTCCTCTGGATATGCCAAGAACTGGATCTCCATCCCTGGCATTCCTGGCCTGCTCTGTTTTATCAGGTTCCTGATTAGGAATGTTATGTTGTTCATATTGGTGGTCATGTAGTCCAACCGTAGCTTTTGCAGTGTCTGCACTCTTTGTCAGCATACCACCTTCAGGGTTAGTTATAGGCGGTCCCCACTATCAAAGTAGGGTTAGTACCACGCTCACATCCCATGTGTCAGTGTACCTTGGCCTTGGAGGTCTTAAATTGTAAATTCCCTTCATGAATTTTGTTGTAAAGGGGTGCGTTCCTATCGAACTGTGCCCTGCTTCCGGCATCAGATTGGAGGAGAGTGCGCCTCTGGCACTATAGATGCACTATAACTTAGTTTATAGTTATAGTACAGTTGATAGGAACTCCAAGACATCCGTTATCCGAACTGTGTTGTATTTGTTCGGATAGTCCTATGCCTTGAAATGGCCTCCTCAGAATCTGCAGACCAACAAGTTATACGTTCATGTAGTGGATGATTGCTCCCTGTAACTGGGTTCACTAGGAGGTCCCTGCTCTTGGGTACAGCCATTACTGGCTGGACTATAATTCCCAAAAATTTTGGGGACCAGGCTTGAGTAGGCCAATCTGGCACTACAAATATGCCTGTGGCTTAGTCTTGCTTGATTTTTGTCAAGCATCGGTTTGTGAGACAAATTGGCGGAAAGCATACATAAACATTCCTCCCCAATTGAGGGAGAAAGCATCCACTGCCTTGCTCCTGGATCCAGCTCGCAGGACACATATCTGGGTAACTAATGGTTAGTCTAGATGCAAACGGATCAACATCTGGTATGCCAAATCGTGTAGTTATTTTGTTAAATACTGCCTGATTCAACATCCATTCCGTTTTGTTATTAAACATCCGTGATCCAGCATCTGTCAACGTGTTATATCTACCTTGTAGATTTCCCAAATATTCCTCTTGATACACCAGTGCCAAATGAGGTTCGACAATCTGTCGCAAGATACAGATTTTACACCACCCTTGTTAATGGATATATGCCACCGCAGTGGTGTTATCAATCTGAATTTGAACAAGCACCGGTTGCATATCGCTACAGAGAACGTTGAGTCCATATTGTGCCCCCAACAATTCTGGGTAATTGATTCCATGTGTTGGGGAATTACAGACTCCTGCTCATTCCATCTGCCCCCACAGCTTTAGACTGTGTTGGTGTCTCCCCATCCTTAGCCGCTTGCATAGGTCTGAAGAACCCTCGATGGCTTTCGAGCAAAATTTCCCTGAGCTGTCTCCCATTCGTTATCCACCATAGTTATTCAACAATGGCCTCTGCTGGCAATCCATAGTTTGCCAATTCGGCCTGCATGTAATCTGAGTGTTCGTTCCTTTGCTTGCTGTAAGTTCTGGTAATGCAAAGGCCCGTACTGCTGGGAATGCAGCTACTATTTGCCAATTACACTCGCTGTTTGCCTGATAGATGGCTAGAATTTGACTATCAGGTCATTGCAGGCTTAATTAATATTGTCGTTTGCCCCTAGGCAAAGTCACCAACATATTTACTGTTTTTGATAGTAAATTCTAGGTAATCAATTACCCTTGTAGGTGTCAATTTTGATTTAACTGGATGGATGAGGTAACCAATTCTTTCAAACAGGGTTTTGGTTTGCTTGACTGATGCTTCTGCCAATTCTTGGTGACTCCAAAATGAAAATGTCCTCCAAATATGCCATTACTATGTGGTTTTGAGACCTTTGTAGGCCCAGAATTGGTTTCCGTAGTTTTGTCAATAGTCTAGGAGCTGATGTCAACCCATTTGGCAGAGCCATACCGTCCAGTTAAACTTCAAATATCTCCTGTTCTTAATGAATAGACACCGAATAGTATGCATCTTAGAGGTCGATGCATGCCATGTGACCATTTTATAGGAAGCTCCTATAAAACAGTAGTTAGACCGTAACAAAAAATTGCTGTTTCTAAAAGTCTGTACTGCACAAATGAGTTAAACCTGGATGAAGTGACATCCTCCATCTGTCACCTGTCCTGAATGGCAATCCTGCCCAAAATACTGGGCCTGCCTTGAAGACAATTCCGGTCCGAGTTCCAAGTCTGCTTGGAACCTGTGTATGTTGTGCAGTAAAAAATAATCACATGTTGTTATCTGTTTTTTAAAACCAGATCTGAAATTCATGTTATTGTCATTTTGAACAAAAACACAAGAGTAAAATTACCAACATGTAACTGGTCCACAATCCCTTGTTTCAATAAACCCAGACCCACCTACCTCCATGGCTACCGGTGGTCTTGTGGTAAGCCCAAAGGCCCCTGATGCGGGTTCCTTTTCTCTCCTTGATTGGGAGTAGGACTGGTAGGGAGTGTGGATTCCATGTTTCTCCTGACCTCTGCTTGGGTCTTGGTCTGAAAACCTTATCATACTGAGCTTGCCTTGTCGGACAATTCTGGCCATAATTTTGAGTCTGCCTTGAAAGACGACTCTGATCATATTTCCGTGCCCAGCTTTCAAGCTACCACCGGCTTCAGTGAACTGCTTACCCCCTATGGAGGTGTGGGGTGTGTTGTTGCCTACTGATGAAGTTTGCTTGTCGTTGGTACCTTGATTGGTCCGACAGCTTTTACTTCCTTCTTCTGGTCTTACCTGAAGAGAGGATTCGGCGGCTGGTTTCTCCAAAGTCACCCTGATAACGCTGTTCCCTTGCCGGCATTTGTGCGGATATTCTGACAACTGCTGGCTCTTGAGGCCATATGCATGTGCTTCAGTATGTTCATAATTTAATTCGAGATCAGTTACTTACTGATCTCGAAACCAAATTTCTTTTGAACGTTATGTGAGGTTCAAATGACAAATAAATGGTATTGTATTGTATTGTAATTCGAGATCAGTTACCTACTGATCACTCACACTCCCCTCCATTGAGAGTGAGATTTGTAGGTAGCCCTGAAAACAGGTGCTGCCGCAGGCCCCTGAGGATACCTGCGCTGACATGGCCCCTCCAGCGGTCCTAAATGAGATTTGTGCTTTGGGTCAGACTGAAACTGACCGTGAATGCTCCTCTGCTCAGAGCAGGAGACATTTTCTAGATCTCTATCCAGGGAAGCACCCAGTGGAACCTGGATGATTGCAGAAGTATTTCTTTTCTTTTGTGCTTATTATTTATTTTATGTAAAGCTCTTTGGTGCAAGTTAACTTAAACAGTGCTATATAAGTAAAAGTTACTTACTTACTTCCTTTCTTATGCTTGTCCCTGGGAAGGTTTCCCCCCCCCTGCTTTTGTACTCTGATTCAGAGTGGTTTCTTCCATATGTACTTCCCCCTCCAATGGGGAAGACATTCGGTTGCCCCATAATGCGAGGCTCCCGGTACTGCCTGCTGCTGTAGGAACCGGGCTGACACAGCTCTCTCCTTAGAGCAGGTCATTGTTGGAGCAACTTCTCCAAAAAGTTGCTCCTATGTGGGAGAGTCGTCCTCAGACGCTCTCCGTTGAGGGAGGGTATCCCTTTCCCTCCCCGGACTCTTCTGAGTCAACGGGTTGTTTGACTTGCGGGTTGATTTTCCCGTACTGCAGGACCACCAACGGAGCTCCTCCTCCCGCAACAAGTCTCCTGCCGGTTCAGCTGCCGGCGCTGTGTCGGGAAACACCGTTGCCCGCTACTGGGAAATGCTGCGGTCTTCGGCAGCCGACTTCCCCACGGACCGTCTCCTCGACATCTGGGCCCTGAAACTACAAAAAGTTTCAAGCCCGAAAGAACGCAGGTAAGTGATTCAACTTTCCTTACCTGCCATCCTAACGGCCTGGGAGGACACAGTGCCTCTGCCAGTGCGTCGCGCTTTGCATTCAGACGTAAAATGGACGCGCACGCAGACGGACGGCCCTTCTTCTTCACGTAGTCACTCACGTGACTCCGAAGTAAAATCATGGCTGATCTATCTTTCCCTCTCAACCCCATTCTACTGCCTTCTCCTCATAACCCTTGACACCCTTACTAATCAAGAATCTGTCAATCTCTGCCTTAAAAATATAAAATGATGACCTTCACAGCTGTCTGTGGCAATGAATTCCACAGAATTAACCACCTCATAATCAAGAAATTCCTTTCTAAGGGTACGTTCTTTTACTCTAAGGCTATGCCCTCTGGTGCTGGACTCTCCCACTAGTGGAACCATGATTGGGACAGTGGGACAGTGAGCATTGCCTTGCAGATTGGGGGAAGCTGCTGAAAGAGGGAGGTGCAGACTATTTCTGCCTAGTCTTTTACGATCCCGTCTCCCAGCTAAACCTCAATGTGGAACAGTGTGCGTATGACCAACACTGAAATAACTATTTGGTCCCTATAATGGCCACATCTTTCAAACTCAAAGTAAGGAATGGCCAACATTTCCAGTGACTGTCAAGTGATAGATGTTACCAAAATTCCTTCTTCAAAGACCTTGAACTGCAGAAAGTCAGAGACCAACAGACCTCCACAGTGAGCAGCTTTAAGAGGTCTGCAGCTTTCCTTGAGCTGTTAGGTTCCACAGGTCTGCATGTTTGTCACGTTGTAGGTGCTGAATTTCAATTCACTCCATTACAAAAACTGGAAGATTTTCCCCTACTCAAAGCCTACAGGGCCTGTCCCACTTGGGCGACCTAATCCGCGAGTTCTGGCGAGTTTGCCTTCGACCTAAGGGCCTGTCCCACGACTAAACCGGAAGCAGGGGTCGCGCGTAGGTCGAGTGAGTGACGTGAAGTTTGCGTGTGACGTACGGCGTCGAGACGCTGCGTACGGCGTCGAGGCGGCTGCGGGCCAGCAGGCCGTTGCCGCGCGGAATTTTTGAACGCACTCAGTTTTTCCGAGCCCTGCGCGATGTCGGGACCAGCTCCGCACAACTCCATACAGCTCCAGCGATCGAAGTGGGACCGGCCCCGCGAGGCCGGACGGCTCAAGCGACCACGTTAGGTCGCGTTTGCCTCATGGAGTCGCATGCTCGTGGGACAGGCCCTTCATATTCGCAGCATGGTCGACATGAGGTCGTAGGAGATCTTCGTAACTCTCCTTCATGCTCGAGAGTGGTCTCCGCGTACTCGAGGCCTCAGCTAGGTCGTGGAGTTTTTTTCAATATGTTAAAAAATACCCGCTAGTAAAATAAGGTCGCAATGGAAAAAATCAATATTTTTTTACTCGTAGGTTTAGTCGTAGTAGGTCGTAGTAGGTCGGCATGTTAGTCGTAGGTAATCGAGGGTAGTTGAAGGTAGTCGTAGATAGCCTTCATCATAGTCGAAGGGAGGTCGAAGGAGGTCATCTTCACTTTCCACTATTCGGTGTCCAATTTTCCCATGGTTAGTCGTAGCTAGTCGAAGGGGGCCTTCAACATAGTCGATGGAGGTCTTCAACATGTCATTTTTTCAAACTCTTCTAAACTCGCCAATTAGGTCGCCCAAGTGGGACAGCCCCTTAACTGGAGTATGACTGTAGACAATATGGCATAAGACCATAAGTAGGCAATGAATACCATAATGTGACAGAATATCTGATGGAGCTGACAATTAACAAGCTCCTACAATGCTTCCATGGTCTGGATTGGTGCAAGATGCCTAGGATACTTAACAGAGATCATGTCAACATTTCTGGCAATCTACTGCCTACCGCATAACTTTGCCCTCAGGAGAAAAGCTCATTACCAACTAGTTATACTGTGAGCAGCAGAAGGCAGACAATAACAGGAAGAGGAGGGGAGAGACAATCTATACAACCCTTTCTGCCTGGACTGTCGGCAAATAACTCATCATGTGCAGTGCCAATATCTACGAGTGCAATTCCCTGTTCAGTCTCACTGAAGGAAGTTGGCTATCCCTGTCCTCATTAACACAGGGCATGTTGGTAGAATTGTTGTGTGTATTCATTGGAATTTAAATATTCAATTATTCAGGATGTCAATTATACACATCCCTTTTATTTCCATAATAAAAGTAAGTCTACAGAGCTAAAAATAAAGAAATTGTATAAAGCTGGCAAAATATGCTCTGCTGCAAAGTATCAATAGACAATAGACAATAGACAATAGGTGCAGGAGTAGGCCATTTGGCCCCTCGAGCCAGCAACGCCATTCAATGTGATCATGACTGATCATCCACAATCGGTACCCCGTTCCTGCCTTCTCCCCATATCCCCTGACTCCACTATTTTTAAGAGCCCTATCTAGCTCTCTCTTGAAAGCATCCAGAGAACCTGCCTCCACCGCCCTCTGAGGCAGAGAATTCCACAGACTCACCACTCTCTATGAGAAAAAGTGTTTCCTTGTCTCCATTCTAAATGGCTTACTCCTTATTCTTAAACTGTGGCCCCTGGTTCTGGACTCCCCCAACATCAGGAACGTGTTTCCTGCCTCTAGCGTGTCCAAGCCCTTAACAATCTTATATGTTTCAATGAGATCTCCTCTCATCCTTCTAAACTCCAGAGTGTGCAAGCCCAGCCCATTTTCTCAGCATATGACAGTCCCGCCATCCCGAGAATTAACCTTGTAAACCTGCGCTGCACTCCCTCAATAGCAAGAATGTCCTTCCTCAGCGGTAATAGTTTTGCGCCCTTTGTAATGAGGAAATCAGCACCCATTGTGAATTTAACACAACCTAGCTTGGGCCCATGTATTCTAACTAGTTAGGATTAGAACAAAGCTCAAAATATTTATAAATGAGGTTCCATTTCTAGCCCCAGGGCAAACACTATCAATGAACACTTGTAATTTATTAACAATCTAGTGTGTCAGATCTTATCATTTACACAATTTTACCATGCTGCCCCACTGAAGAAAAATGAATCGGAAAAATTCAGAAATAAAGGCTCTTCTCTATTAACTTTCCTTCGCAATTTTTAATTCAGAATACGTGCAACAATTCTACAAACATGCCCGGTGCTAACTAGGACAGGAAGCACCAACTTCCTTCTTTAAAATATATTTATATGATGTTCCTGCAGGCCTACTGAGATAAGAAGCTGTTATTTAGTTTTATCCTTCTCTAAAAACATTTCAATGCCATTACATTCAAATGGAGCCGGCATGTAATTAAATGTTGTTTAACTTTAACCAATTTTCTCCCCTTTCCTGTAACTTCCTGCAATGCATAAAGAGCAAAAACAGGAGGATATCATTCCATTCCCAACAATTCCACCAGTTCCACTTTTTAAAAAGGCACTTGGAGATATATTAGAGACTTTGCCACTGATCTCGATGTTCCCGATGTTGGGGGAGTCCAGAACCAGGGGCCACAGTTTAAGAATAAGGAGTAAGCCATTTAGAACGGAGACGAGGAAACACTTTTTCTCACACAGATAGTGGTGAGTCTGTGGAATTCTCTGCCTCAGAGGGTGGTGGAGTCGGGTTCTCTGGATGCTTTCAAGAGAGAGCTAGATAGGGCTCTTTAAAATAGCAGAATCAGGGGATATGGGGAGAAGACAGGAACGGGGTACTGTTTGGGGATGATCAGCCATGATCACATTGAATGGTGGTGCTGGCTCGAAGGGCCAAATGGCCTCCTCCTGCACCTGTTGTCTATTGTCACCCAAACCCACCAACATTTGGTTTTACCAATAAAGAGGAGACTAAATTGTGAACACCAAATCGCTTGGAAGAAGTGGAAATCAATCACTGCTACACCTGGAGTGACTATTCCTGGATGGAGATCATAACACACCTATATCTGAGAAATACTGATGGACATGCTTACCATCTTCATCACCAAATTATCCATTCCTGTAATACTTAGCTGAAAGCGTTAACTGAAGATTAAGGTGGAAGATAACATGTATGAGAACAAACAGCACCACAAAAATCAATGTTCATTTTTTTTTAAATGGTCTGAATTCTTACTATTTCACTGAGTGTTTTCAATGAATCTTTGAGGCTGTCACTGGAGTGGTGTCTTGCTGCAGCAAGAAGGAGATCTGTGTTGCTCAATATACGAGGGTGAAGCTTATAAATGTTGGTTATAACTTCTTTTGCTTTGCTGGTGTCTTCAGGCGAATAGTAAATATATTGGTACGCTGAACTAGAAAAGAAGAACAAATATATTGTTGCCTGCAAATAGGAATAAATCTTCCAGCACAAGAAACTAGCAATACTGTGGAAAGAAGTCTATTCAATAATAATTGAAAAAATATCATAACACTTCTTTATTCTCCTTTTTTGAGGACTCAAATAACAAATGCTCATGTTCTGCCACATATGAATAGTACACGTTTATGCAGATCACCAATTTATATGTAGCGCGTGAAATGCACAATTAAAGTCTATTACCAGAAAGGTAATTCCATGTGATCTTTTATAATAATACATCTTGTGATACTGGAAACATAAACATAGACAATAGGTGCAGGAGTAGGCCATTTGGCCCTTCGAGCCTGTACCGCCATTCAATATGATCATGGCTGATCATCCAACTCAGTATCCTGTACCTGCCTTCTCTCCATATCCCCTGATACCCTTAGCCACAAGGGCCACATTTAACTCCCTCTTAAATACAGCCAATGAACTGGCCTCAACTACCTTCTGTGGCAGAAAATTCCAGAGATTCACCACTCTCTGTGTAAAAAATGTTTTTCTCATCTCGGTCCTAAAAGACTTCCCCCTTATCCTTAAACTGTGACCCCTTGTTCTGGACTTCCCCAACATCGGGAACAATCTTCCTGCATCTAGCCTGTCCAACCCCTTAAGAATTTTGTAAGCTTCTATAAGATCCCCCCTCAATCTTCTAAATTCTAGCGAGTACAAGCCGAGTCTTTCTTCATATGAAAGTCCTGACATCCCAGGAATCAGTCTGGTGAACCTTCTCTGTACTCCCTCTATGGCAAGAATGTCTTTCCTCAGATTAGGAGACCAAAACTGTACGCAATACTCCAGGCGTGGTCTCACCAAGACCCTGTACAACTGCAGTAGAACCTCCCTGTTCCTATACTCAAATCCTTTTGCTATGAATGCTAACATACCATTTGCTTTCTTCACTGCCTGCTGCACCTGCATGCCTACTTTCAATGACTGGTGTACCATGACACCCAGGTCTCGCTGCATCTCTACTAAATGACACCCAGGTCTCGTTGCAAAAATACTAATGTTTACTTATTAATGCAACGAAGACCAAGACTTTTCACCAGCGATAAAGCAGACATCGTGCTTCAAATAATGATCTACACCTGCTTCCTTTCAAATGGAAAGGGAGGTAATTTCAGTCCATCAAATCTCTGCAATACCATTCCTTACTGACTGCAAGATGAATAAGAAGAGCTGGCCGAGTTGAGCACAACCCAATATATTGTCAGAATAGTTCTAATGCCTGAAACCTCACCATTAACGCAGCATTGAATTTCATGGAACGGCTAACAAGAAAAATACTTACTAATTTTGTTTGAAAACCAATTAAGTTTTGTTCTATACCCTGTAAATATATGTTTTTAACCTGGAAACCGAACTCTTTGATGCCAAAAAATATCATTTAAGAGCACCTCACATTTTAATTCTTGGAGATTAAAAAAATAAAATAACTCAATTTAATAAATAATTTAAACCTCATCTTTGTTCCCTATTTATCTTCTGTGGAAGATTTAAAATTCAACTAACTACCACTACTGGGACTTCATTGTTTAGAATATTTTTTGAGCCTATATTCACTGGTTGTGAAAGGCAAAGTTATTGTATTGCTTGAGAAAACTAAATTGGAGGAAGGTAACGTACAGGCTTTTGAAATTATATGTGATAAGAGCAGAATTAGGCAATTTGGCCCATCAAGTCCACTCCACCATTTAATCATGGCTGATCTATTTTTCCCTCCCAACACCATTCTCCAGCCTTCTCCCCATAACACATGACACCCATACTAATCAAACTGTTTGATGCCAAAAATTTACATTTAAGAGCACCTCACATTTTAATTCTTGGAGATTAAAAAAAAATAGATGCAAATGAATAACATCTTATCAATGAACTTTATAGAAGAGGACTAAGTGCAAAATGTATGCCTTGATTAACATTGAAGACTAATAAAAAACAATATTTTGTGAGATGGTGGACATATGAAATACATTTTCAGAAATTTGCAGTCCAGCAGAACGGCAACCCCACAGAAAGCTCAATGTGGATTCCCCATCAATGCAACACCCTTGCTATTTTTATTTTTATTTGCCTTTCATATTGAAATTACAGTTTCAAGCAAGTTGCATCATATTGCTGCAAAGAAGAATTAAAGCATCCAACATCAACCTAAGTTTGGAGGTGGACACAATTGCATCTATTATCCTAACACAGTCTTCTCCATTACCAACTGGGATTTTGTGACAAATTTGAGAGAAATGTTATGTAGACGGATTAAACAAATGCAAAATTATAGCTGCCAGTCAGCATCCTAGTGTCCGCTCTCAAGACACCAAGATCTGCTCTGCTTCACTGGTAGTTTCCTCATTTTAGATGAAGCACAATGATAGTGGTGGTGATGGAGTGATCCTGAGGTCATCTCATTCATTCCAGATCCCATGAGGACACAAGCATCAGGTGAAACATGAGCAAGGAAACGTTCTGCAGATTAACATTAACAGATTAACATCATCTGTACAGCTTCACGTTGAACACCAGTTCGAAGAAACAATCACGACAGCAAAAGCAGAACATACACTTAAGGGGGAGGTTCTGCAATATTCGTCAATGGTTGGTAGCTCTATAATAATAATAATAATAATATACTTTATAACGGACTCGAGGTCCAGACAAGGGGCAACATTACATAAAAATGCATTACATATTTAAAAATATCATAAAGTACATATAAAAGCTTAGTATATCACTTATAAAAGCATCATAAATTATATATTACAAAAAAAAACACAATACATGAATTAAAATCCAGATTAAAAGAATGATCAATGCCCTACAACGAGACAACGATACCTGTGTCACCACAACTGGGATTCATAGCGTGTAGTGCTAAACCTTATGTTTGACAAGGCCACAATAATTACATTTTTAGAGTCATTTATCCTGCAGATGAATTTATACATATGATTTCTTAGGATAGCTTCTAAGGTACTGACTCCTGCAGCCACAAACATATTACTAGCACTACACCATCTAGGTTTCCTTAGCAGTATTCTCATGGCATCATTATATGCCACCTTTACTCTGCATACTTGTCTTTCCATAGTTTGACCACAGGTGCGCAGTGTAGAGTGGTGTGCAGTATGCTCTAAATAGCGACATCTTCACCATGTCTGCACACGCACCAAATTTACGCAAGAGGATATTCGCCTGTACATACAGCATGCGTCGTTGCCTATAAATATCCTCATCATCTATCATTTGTTCTGTTCTATGACTAACCAAGCAATTTAACCATGAAATAAACAGTTGCTAAACTAGGCTCACTCTAGGTTGCAACAAAAACTGACAGAACAGAATCAGCTACTCACTGTAATCTCGCTCTGACTAATCTATTTGGTGTACAACACTTGTTCATGATCGAAGGTAGACACAAAATGCTGGAGTAACTCAGCGGTCAGGCAGCATTTCTGGATAGAAGGAATGGTTGATGTTTTGGGTCGAGTTGAGTTACTCCAGCTTTTTGTGTCTATCTTCGGTTTAAACCAGCAACTGCAGTTCCTTGCAACACATGTTCATGATCACCGCACAACCTGACCCTTAACACTAACCAATTGAATTAGATGACGTTTTCCAGCATTGGCCACTGCTGGAATGACTGCTCCTGGTGGAGGCCTGATCTCAAATCCCCGGCACCTGAGCAGATTTAGCCAAGAATGTTATGGGAAAGCAAGAGAAGGGAATATGACAACATTGTCTGAGATATTTACAACTTTGTCAGCAGCAGTTGATTCATCAGAAAAGTGTGGCTAATGTAGTGTTTTACTTAAGAAGTGTAGCAGGGATAAGTCAGGAAAGTGCAAGCCAGTGTGCCTAACATCAATGGTGGGAAAGTTACTGGAGAGGATTCTGAATGTTTGATCTATTTGCATTAGGAAAGTCGAGAACTGATTAGCGATGGCATGGCTTGGTGCTTGGAAAATCAAACTTCAGCAATTTGATTACATTTTTGAATTGGACTAATGAAGACAGCCTGGTAGACATTGTTAAAAGACTTGTTAAAGGCAATATAGACCAAGTTCTCGATGGTAGGTTGGTCTGCAAGGCTAGAACGCATTAGATCCAATTAGCAAATTGGATACAAAGTTGGCTTGGCAGTAGAGCAGGGTTATTTTTCAGAATGGAGACATGAGACAATTGGTATACCACAGGAATTTGCGTGGATCCTCTTGTTATTTTTCCATATAATAATACATTTGATGGTAATGTAGGTAGTATGATTGGTAATGTTGCAGATGATACCAAAATTGGTGGCACAGTAGACAGTAAATTTTATCTAAGATTACAACAGGATTCCACCGGGTGGCGCCGTCAGCGATGGCAGCCTCGTCAACTTTCTTTCCCAATCTCTTACCTTGCTGGAGATGTGATTGTATTCCGGATCTTATCTCCGGTCACTCTGCGGCCTAACATCACGGAGTTGACGGCCTTGCTCGGGACTGACTTTGAGCTCCACCGCGGGGCCGTGGATGTACCATCGGAGCCTGCAATCCCTTGCCTGGGATCGACGCTCCAACCGCTGCCTGCGGATTTCACCATCGAGGAGCTCGCAGTCTCGGGTGGAGGGTGATGTGGGGAAGCTCCAGTCGCAGAAGGTTTCGACCGTCCCCGACCCGGGGTAGATCACCCGGCGTGAGGAGCTGAGATTCCCCCCTGATGCAGGAGCTTGATCGCCCTGACATGGAGGACCCACCACTAGCTACGGGAGTCAAGATCGCCCCGTCAACGGAAGGCTCAAGGCCCACGACCGCGGAAGAACAAAGAAGGGAAGAGATTGAACGTTTGTTTTGCCTTCCATCACAGTGAGGAATGTGGAGGAGTCACTGTGGTGGATGTTTATATTAAAATGTATTTTGTGTGTTTTGTTGCTTTTTGTTGGTATGACTGTACAGCAAATCAAATTCCTTGTATTTTGCAAAACAGACTTGGCTAATAAAGTAATTATGATTATGATCAAGTGGAAAAGTGGGTGATGGAATTTAATTTGGATAAGTGAAACATTAAATCAGGGCAGGCCATACAACGAATGATTGGACCCTGGGTAGTGTTGTTGAACAGAGACAAGTTGGTGTACATGCGCACAGTTCCATAACAATGGGAACACAGGGTACACAGAGTGGCGAGGAAAGTGTGTGGAGAGTTGAGACATCATTTTACTGTTGTAGAAAATGTTAGTTAAGCTACACTTGGGAATATTGTGTACAGTTCTGATTACCACATTATAGGAAGGACATGGTTAAACTTGACAGTACAATTCACAAGGATATTTGTTGGATTAAGGGTTTGAGTTATGAGAAGAGATTGTGTAGGTTAGAAAAGACAAAGTACTGAAGTAACTCAGCGGGTTAAGCAGCGTATCTGGAGAACATGGATAGGTGATGTGTTTAAGAAGGAACTGCAGATGCTGGAAAATTGAAGGTAGACAAAAGTGCAGAGAATTCCACAGACTCACCACTTTCTGTGAGAAAAAGTGTTTCCATGTCTCCGTTCTATCCATGGGTCTATCTATCATACCACATATGCTGATTCAGTCTTTGCAACAAAAAGACTTCTCCACTATCCATCAATAAACTGTTCACATTCACTCAGCAGATTGAACTATTAAGCAATGGTAACATAAGATATACCGGAGGAAGCTAAAATCTTTTAAAGAAACCAAGTAATTCAATTTAGATCATCATATTAATCCAGTGAACGCAGAAGCCAACTGAATATTGGAGCTTAGTTGCTAAGCAATTTCTTGTTAACTTACTTTCTCTTTTCTCCCTCAAATCTGTACAGTTGCCTGCGAAGACCTCCATTTCGAAACCCCCGAATGTGCGCAGCAGGAGCTCCGATCGTAACCACATCATACACACCATCTAATAAAGAGCAAACACACAGACACCTTACAACTCTTCAATGAAAGCATTGAAAGAAAAAAAACATTGTTTCACTATTAGACACTGGATCATGACATAATGACAAATTTTTCAATTCGGAAAACAACAGTTATGGAAAAAGTAAGACTAATGCACAAAAATCAGCACATCAGTGTCAAACTTTCCAAGGCACTTCAACAAAGAACTACAAAACAAACCACGTAACGAGGTACAAATCAGTAGCCAACTAAAATTCATTTTGTGAACACAAACTTGTTAAAAAGGCGAGGCAAACAATTGGGCAACAGCCACCCGACAACCAAAATTCATTTTGTGAACACAAACTTGTTAAAAAGGCGAGGCAAACAATTGGGCAGCAGCCACCTTACAGCCGCATCGATGTGACTCACTGTGGAGTAGACGTGCATTCAGTGTTATTCGCAGCTCAGAGAGCCGTGACCCTCTCGCTTCCTGGGTCTGGCAGAGACTGAGTGAGGGACTACACTTCTGGGTTTTATAGTCCCTCCCCCCTGCCGCCAGCGGGGGCAGAAGAGAGAATGGGGATTTTAAAAAAACCCATTAATATCTCTCTGATTTTTCATCGATGGTAAAAATCCTCCGGTCCCGGAAGGCGGAGGGGGGGCTCTAAGCGAGGTGGCCAAAAATGATGGCTGTAGGTGGCGGCGTTCTCTCGGAAATCACACCACAGCGAGTCAAAAGTGGTCAAGGTCAGACTTTTAGTAATATAGATACTGCAAAACTTAGCCATCAGCAATGATTGTAACGATTAAAATCAGAGTTGAGTTAAGACTAGAATAGGAGGCACAGCAGAGATCTTGGAAGCTGTAGAACTGGAGCAGAGTACATAGATAAGGACTGGTGAGACAATTAAAATATTTCAAAATGAGGGTAAGAACTTTAAAACTGTGTATGGATGTGGATCAGCAATGATGGGTGAATGGGACATGGTGTGAATGGGAAGCTTAGAGAGCACTGGAGTAACCAAGTCACACAGACATGAAAGGAGCGTCACGGCAGTCATGAAGTGAAATATAAATGGAATCAAGCAGTGAACAGATGTGTAAATAGCTGCTCCTAGTAATACTATATGGGCTGAAGACCAGGGTCAACTACAGTATCAAAGCTGCAATTTGTCTGGTTCAGTCTCAGACAGATAATATCAGGGGGCATGAAATCTATGGCTGGAGAATAAAATTGAGAAAGATTGCAGAATTAGGAATAATTTGCCACTATCCTGTAACCAATTTGAAACAATATGTGTGATTTCTTATTCAAGAAGTAGAAGTAGAGGATTATCCCTTAAATAACCCACGAAGAATCACAGCTCTGGCTCCTACATTTATAAATTCGTTAATTGATAAAAGTAACAGTGAACATGCAGTTTCAAAGGAATAATAATCTATTTAAGATATGTGCCTTCAGAAAGGACACACGTGGAAGTTCAAATAATTTTCAATTGCAAAAGTAAAAATCCAATTATCCGCTATCCAATTATTCAAAGTCTCAATGATTTGGCATCCGGCGTGTGTGTGCGCGTGTGTGTGTGATCATACTGCTCGATAAAACGACGCCCTGATGATAACATTTTAACATATTCCTGTAGAGATTTATCCGGTGAAGTCAAAAATCGGCTTGACTGAAAATTTCGAGCTTTATTTCTTGAGTTATTAATCAAAACTTTCAAAATTATCAAATAACTTAGAAAATGAAACCGCTTTGGCTGATAACGTGATGACGTCACAATGGCTGCACATTGTGTTCATGCGCTGCGAGTCACTTCGCCCGACCGTGCTGCTCGCGTGACGTCACCCCCCCCTCCTCCACTCTGTTCTCGGGCCCCGACTGTAGCCTGAACCAACCCTCCCCTCTGATGACACCCCCCCACCCTCCCAAACCCCTCAAACTCTATCCCCCTCCCTCTCTGCCCCGTCCCCCCCCCCCAGCAACGGGTAGGGGACGGGAGCGTTTTGCAGCCGGGAGCGAGGGATTATTGCATTCGGGAACCAGCCCTCACCTCTGACGACGCACCCCCCCCAACCCCTCAAACTCTACCCCCCTCCCTCTCTCCTCCCCGCTTCCTCACTGCCCCCCTCATGCTCCCTCTCGCCCCCCTCTCTCCCCACCCCTCCCTCTCTGTGTCCCTCTCTGTGCCTCTATGTCCCTCTCTCTCTCTCTCTCTATCCCCCTCCCTCTAGCCGCGCCTGCGAGTTGGGGGCTATGTGTGAGTGGATAGGGTGGGGGATGGGGTATAAGGAGTGAATTAATAATATTAATATAATATCAATGGGGGGGGGAGGGGTGTGTGTCTGTGACTGTGTCTGTGTGTGTGGCTGTGTGTGTGTGTGTGTGTGTGTGTGTGTGTGTGTGTGGCTGTGTGGCTGTGTGGCTGTGTGGCTGTGTGGGTGTGTGGGTGTGCGTGTGCGTGTGCGTGTGTGTGTGTGTGTGTGTGTGTGTGTGTGTGTGTGTGTGACAGGCCACCCCTCCCCACACAACCGCGTGTTGAGGGGACCGGACCCAATGAGTCCCACTTGGCCTAGTGTTCTATAAACTTGTAAGTGATTTCACTCCATGAAAATATAGCACCTTTTCATTCTTCAATTCTTTTCCAAAAATGTTTTGCCAAACATTTATATAACTTAAACTGCACATTCCTGCCTGGTCTTTAAAGTTGCAATCTCATACGTGATAGGTCATTCAGCCCATCAAGTCTACTCCGCCATTCAATCATGGTTGATTATCTCTCCCTCCTATCCCCATTCTCCTGCCTTTTCCCCATAACCCCTTACTCCCATACTAATCTCTTTCATTCTCCTTCTGCATTTAAAAACAAACTGCATGAGAAACTCAGTGGAAAAGCATCTGTGGAGGGAAAATGACAGTTGACATTTTTGGTCAAGACCCTTCCTTGGGACTTAAAGAATGGAAGACAGTAAAGGGCCTGTCCCACTTACGTGTCCTTGGGGCGCAAATTACGCGTCCTCGTGGTTGCGTGAGGCGCACGGTCATCGTATGGCCGCGCGGGGCCGGTCCCACTGAGAAGCGCGGAGGGGTATGTAGTTGTGCGCGACATCGCGCGGGGCTCTGAAATTTATGTAGTGAACGAAATCTTTGCGCGCCAACGGCCTGTCGTGGAACTGATGGCCAAAGTGGGACAGGCCCAAGACCCTGGCGCGACGCAACGCCTCACCTCCAACAGCAGCAGAAGCAGGCAAACAATCGCCGAACTCGGCCTGGGGCTCACGGCCGTTGCGGTCCGGATCCGCCCCCACTTCTACTCCCAGAGCGGGGCCAAAAATATTGAAGAAGAACACAAAATGCAGGAGTAACTCAGCGTGACCGGCAGCATCTCTGGAGAGAAGCAATGGGTGACGTTTCGGGTCAAGACCCATCTTTTCAGACTGAAGAAGAGTCTCGACACGAAACATCACCCATTGCTTCTCTCCAGAGATGCTGCCGGTCCCGCTGAGTTACTCCAGCTTTGTGTCCATCTTCAAATGATGTCACTCGCTCCAGACGGCCGTGCGTACGCATGAAATTGCGCGCGACCTTCGCGGGACTGTCACGGCTCAACGCGACCACGAGGTCACGTAATTTGCGTGCCAAGGACACGTAAGTGGGACAGGCCCTTTAGGCAGGATAAAGAGGTGAGGGAGGTGGTGGCAAGAGCTGGCATGCAATAGGTGGATTCAGGTGAGGAGGGTTGGATTGGTTAATGGAGTCAGATGGCAGAGAGAGGGTGAAGACAATGACAGAGGCTGGAATGTGATCGGTTGGGCTGATAAGGGGCTACAGAAGATGGAATCGGATGGGGAAGTAAGTTGGAATGTGGGACCAAATAAAGGAGGCAATGTGGGCAGATGGGGAAATAGGGGAGGGGGGGGGGGATCTCACATGATGAGTGCTTTGGTGATGGGCAGATGGATTGGGTGAAGAATTGGCTGAGAGGAGGCAGGATGTAGTATAGGTGTGAGAGTATCTGGGTGGATAGAGGGACCATGGGGGTTACCTGAATGTAGAGAATTCAATGATCATGCTGTCGGGTTATAAACAACCAAGGTGGAATACGAGGTGCTGCTCCTCTATTTTGTGTTCAATCTCACCCTGGCAACAAAGGAACCGAAAGACAGACATGGATTGGGGAGGGGATCTGAAATGACATATAAACCAGGAGCTCCAGGTGGACAGTCCACTGATTAGTAGATATATCATTGTAAATGTTGCTCTCCAAAACTCCACAACTACTCTTCACAAGAGTTTTTTGAATAAAAGCACTGCTGTTCATTGATTTATACTGCACTCTGGAGTAAATAAAACTGTGATATGGCTAAATAATCTTTTCCATTTTAAGCTCGGCTATGCGACGAATTTTCAGCTGTCATCCCTTTGATAAAGTATTGCTTTTGCTGCTCCCAATGGATTATTCCCCTCTAACTTCCTGCTAGAATTGTAGCAGTTAGCTAGGTGCAAGAACAATAACAGGCACCTCCTCCATCAACCCTGGATTAATTGTTAATAATGGAAGATTCAAGATAAAAAGTCAATTAGTTAAAAACTCTCCATACTTTATAAACATGGGATTATTCTGTTGAAATTAAGTGAGGTTTTAATGGGTTTTTAAGGATAATTCACCCACGAAGGCTGGAGCCATTCTTGACAATAAGAGTTAGAGATATATTAATTATTGCACAAAATGACTAATCAGCATAATAGCTTCAACCTTTTTGTTGAACTTATCTATTAGGTGGTGGTGTTTAACATCCGAAAGCAAATATGCCAATGGGAAATGGGCTGGAAACTATTAGCTTTTATCTGCATTGTGCAGCATTGTGTGGTTCATGCAAACTGTATGGGAATTAGACTCGGGTTGAGTCAATAAATTAAACATGCAAACAAGATGGCAATAGGGAGGAGTGACATTATAGAAGATCATGTCCATTTACTTTCCAGATTCACTGCAATACTAAACAAAATCCAAGACATAAATCAAATCTGTAGCATCTTCATGACTGAAAGATAAATCTGATGGGTGATAACATAGAAACATAGAAAATAGGTGCAGGAGTAGGCCATTCGGCCCTTCGAGCCTGCACCGCCATTCAATGTGATCATGGCTGATCATTCAACTCAGTATCCTGTACCTGCCTTCTCTCCATACCCCCTGATCCCTTTAGCCACAAGGGCCACATCTAACTCCCTCTTAAATATAGCCAATTAACTGTGGCCTCAACTACCTACTGTGGCAGAGAATTCCACAGATTCACCACTCTCTGTGTGAAAAGTGTTTTCCTCATCTCGGTCCGAAAGGTATTTCCCCCTTATCCTTAAACTGTGACCCCTTGTTCTGGACTTCCCCAACATCGGGAACAATCTTCCTGCATCTAGCCTGTCCAACCCCTTAAGAAATTTGTAAGTTTCTATAAGTTCCCCCCTCAATCTTCTAAATTCTAGCGAGTACAAGCCGAGTCTATCCAGTCTTTCTTCATGTGAAAGTCCTGCCATCCCAGGAATCAGTCTGGTGAGCCTTCTCTGTACTCCCTCGAAGGCAAGAATGTCTTTCCTCAGATTTGGAGACCAAAACTGTACGCAATACTCCAGGTGTGGTCTCACCAAAACTCTGCACAACTGCAGTAGAACCTCCCTGCTATAAACATAACAGTTTATGAAAAGAAATTTGGGGAAAACAAGAGGGGTTTCCATTGCACTAACATAGTAATATCATAAACACAGTAATATTTCAGCCTGAAATGGTTAAAGTACTGTATGTCCGGCAAAACAGGAACCAGAACTCTCCATATGATTAAAACATTTTTTTTTTGTATATTGACTTGTAGCCAAAATAATCATGCTATTTAAAAAAATGTTATTAGTTCTTATGAATTAAAAGCCAATATGTGTGGTGCCCTAGGTAGACAAAAGTGCTGGAGAAACTAAGCGGGTGCAGCAGCATTTATGGAGCGAAGGAAATAGGCAACGTTTCGTGCCGAAACCCTTGAAGGGTTTCGGCCCGAAACGTTGCCTATTTCCTTCGGAGTCTGAAGAAGGGTTTCGGCCCGAAACGTTGCCTATTTCCTTCGCTCCATAGATGCTGCTGCACCCGCTGAGTTTCTCCAGCACTTTTGTCTACCTTCGATTTTCCAGCATCTGCAGTTCCTTCTTAAACATGTGTGGTGCCCTAATTTGGTAGTAACTACACTAACTAAATGAAATACCACAACCGCCTTCAAACTATATTTCTCTGTGCACCTGAACAGAAAAGGTGCATCTTAGAAATAGATCTTGCATTCATAGACCCACGCCCGGCCTGAGGCAAAGGTAATAATGAAGCTGTTTGTCTCTATTGCCTTGATCAATAACGTGGTGCACAAATTCACTGCTCTTGGATAATCAATCATGGATTTCTTTGCATTGCGAATCCAGAGCTGTTGAGTGTCAATTATTTGGAATGATATTCATTGAGCACATAGTCTATGGTGACAAATCAGAATGGGACTGCAAGAATCAAAGTTTTCTTTTATCTGTTAGTAATATTTTGAGATCTGAATGTTATTGCCAAATCTAACATTTATTGGCCCCACTAATCTAATTTCAAATGGATAAAATGTTACAGTGAAAAGTTGCTCAACTTCATATTGGTCCTGTGGCAGTATTTAAAGAACATTAGGACTGTTTACCCTTTGGCCAAACCAACATTTCTCACTGAGCAATATTACTGAAAAATACCGTTTGTTTGTTATTATTTGTGGAGATTTGATGGCAAGGGAATTTAGATTAGAACTGTGGACAGAGATAAATTTTTTAATATATTTTGCACAAACCACCAGATTGGGGAATGATCCAGAATGAAAATATCGACAAACACAAAAGGTCCAATCTATGGTGCAGAACACTCCACTTGACAAATCTGGACAAGATTGAGTGAGGCAGAGGCATAGTTCTTGGTTGGTCTTGGACAATAATTTCTGCGCTATACAACGGTGCTAGTTGTACAGCATTAAAAATGGGCCCTTCAGCCCATCACATCAAGGCTGACTTTTCTTTTGCTCAATTACAATAAACCCATTTGCTTGTATTAGACCCATATCCTTCTGTGCCTTGGTTACGTAAGTGTCTACCTAAATGCCTCATTAACATAGTAAATGCATTTGATTCAACCATCTCATCTGGCAACATGTTCCACAGAGGTAATCACATGTGGATAATAGACAATAGGTGCAGGAGTAGGCCATTTGGCCCTTCGAGCCAGCACCGCCATTCAATGTGATCATGGTTGATCATCCCCAATCAGTACCCCGTTCCTGCCTTCTCCCCATATCCCCTGACTCCGCTATTTTTAAGAGCCCTGTCTAGCTCTCTCTTGAAAGCATCCAGAGAACCTGCCTCCACCGCCCTCCACCGCCCTCTGAGGCAGAGAATTCCACAGACTCACCACTTTCTGTGAAAAAAAGTGTTTCCTCGTCTCCGTTCTAAATGGCTTACTCCTTATTCTTAAACTGTGGCCCCTGGTTCTGGACTCCCCCCAACATCGGGAACATGTTTCCTGCCTCTAGCGTGGCCAAGCCCTTGTCAATCTTATATGTTTCAATGAGATCTCCTCTCATCCTTCTAAACTCCAGAGTGTACAAGCCCAGCCGCTCCATTCTCTCAGCATATGACAGTCCCGCCATCCCGGGAATTAACCTTGTAAACCTACGCTGCACTCCCTCAATAGCAAGAATGTCCTTCCTCAAATTAGGGGACCAAAAGCAGTCCTTATATACTTCGCTTCAAGGCCTGGTGTTCTGGTTGCACTGGACCGATGGAGTTGGCCTGGTACAGCACGTTGCTCTGTGTAGATGCTGCAGGCCGTGCACCATTCACTCCCTCACCCAGCTGGTGGGTGGGTCTCCCCTGACCACCCATGTCAGCACCACCACTCGAGACCACTGGAGGTTGGGAATGGCCCCAACAACTCTCACCAACTTTGACAGATGAGCAGGAGAAAGATTTTTATCGGAATGCATCACAGCATGGTTTGGGAACAGCTTCATCCAAGACCATCACACAAACCAACCTCTCTTCCATTGTCTCCATCTACACTTTACACTGCTGCAGCAAGGCCACTAGCATAATCAAGGACTAGTCTCACTGCCTCATCTCTGCTCTCCCATCAGCCAAGAGGTACAGAAGTGTGAAAACACACACCTCCAGATTCAGGGACTGTTTTTTTCCCAGCTGGCATCAGGCAACTAAACCATCCAACAACAATAGGCTGTGGGCTGAGGAGCTTTATTCTGCAGTTTCGTGACCCAAGTCACCAAACTACATGGAATTTTCACATATTGTGTAAAAAATGTATATAAATCACCCCTGAAACTCGATATGAAGAAGACTTGCACATTTTTATTAAATTAGAGAAAAACCGGAAAAATGTCGGGAATTTTTTAGTCCAATCAAAGCACGTTTAAGATTGAGTTGTCTGCCAGTTGGCCAATCATGCGCTTTGTTTCAGGCTAGCACACAAAATGGCTTAGGGGGCTTCACAGATGCCTGTTTTACTGGAGATTCTGATTTGTTGTTCTGTGGAATAAATGTCGTGGAAACTTGCAGCAGGTTAATTGTATTTAGTGGGAAAAGCATTAAAAAAACTGAAGAAAGTGCTGCGAAGTGGAATAAAGTGCAAGAAAGCCTTCAGTCCCTGCTGATGTGCTGGAACACAAAGATGGCCCCCATGAATCAACTCTAACTGAAAGGTGACTAAAGTCTGAATTTATGAAAATCTATCTGTATGGACTTTAATTAATTTAATATAATGTGAATAAATTCATTCATTCATTCATTCATTCCTTATTCATTCACTCACTCACTCACTCACTCACTCATTCATTCATTCATTCATTCATTCATTCATTCATTCATTCATGAAATTGAGGGCCTAAACTATAACACAGTCAATTAAGCATTGTCACTAATGCCAGCCTGTTGTAGAGTAATAAGTCTTTAACAACTAATCTCGGAGCTGCCTGCGAAAACTTACCGGGAAAAAGTGATCCGATCGCGGGGCCTAGGTACTCGCGGTAAATAGCGATCAATATCCCTCTGTTTTTCTCCCGTTATCGGGGTCTGAAAACGACCGCTATAGACGGCACTATGTACAGCCTCCTTCCCACCCCCGCCCGCGGAGATGATCCGCGGCTCCGCGTTCGCGAATCGGCCGCTTATTAATTGAGACCGCGGCTTCACATTACCGCGAGTACCTAGGCCCCGCGATCGGAGCACTTTTTCCCGGTAAGTTTTCGCAGGCAGCTCCGAGATTAGCTGTTAAAGGCTTATTACTCTACAACACGCTGGCATTAGTGACAATGTTTAATTGACTGTGTTATAGTTTAGGCCCTCAATTTCATGAATGAATGAATGATGAATGAATGAATTTATTCACATTATAAAAGGGTGCAATTAAATTAATTAAAGTCCATACAGATAGATTTTCATAAATTCAGACTTTAGTCTTACCTTTCAGTTAGAGTTGATTCATGGGGGCCTTCTTTGTGTTCCAGCACATCAGCAGGGACTGAAGGCTTTCTTGCCCTTTAATCCACCGCAGCACTTTCTTCAGCCTTTTTAATGCTTTTCCCACTAAATACAATTAACCTTGCTGCAAGTTTCCACGACATTTATTCCACAGAACAATAAATCGGAATCTCCAGTAAAACAGGCATCTGTGAAGCCCCCTCAGCCATTTTGTGTGCTAGCCTGAAACAAAGCGCGTGATTGGCCAACTGGCAGACAACTCAATGTTAAACGTGCTTTGATTGGACTAAAAAATTCCCGACATTTTTCCGGCTTTGCTCTAATTTAATAAAAATGTGCAAGTCTTCTTCATATCGAGTTTCAGGGGTGATTTATATAAATATTTTTACACAATATGTGAAAATTTCATGTAGTTTGGTGACTTGGGTCACGAAATCCTATTTCTAGACACATTTTTGATGCTCGGCCCACAGCCTACAACTAGAGGGCGGTCCTGAGCTACCATCTACCTCATTGGAGACGCTCGAACTATATTTAAGCAGACTTTGCTAGACCTTATCTTGCAGTGTACATTATTCCCTTTATCCTGTATCTGTACATTGGGGACAGTTTGATTGTAATCATGTATAGTCTTTCCACTGAATGGATAGCACTCAACAATAAGCTTCTCACTGTACCTCAGTACACGTGACAATAAGTTAAACCTGTCGCTGCCATCAGATGCTCCTCCACTTTCATGTGCAGAGGATGGTATGTCCTGCTTCCTGAGTCGATTGTGGAACTTCAGATATTTTTCAAGGGCATCAGAGTCGACCCTACCCATACTGTTGTATCATGAAGATACAATAACACAGTCAATTAAACATTGTCACTAATGCCAGCCTGTTGTAGAGTAGTAAGTCTTTAACAACTAATCTCGGAGCTGCCTGCGAAAACTCACCGGGAAAAAGTGCTCCGATCGCCCCTCTACAAGGTTCCTGCACAACAAGGAAAATAAGCCCAACTACAAGAAGGGGGTCACTAAGTCAGAAAGGATGCGGAAGACATTCACCAGGGTGTTACCTGCGTTTGTATTATAGGGAGAGGTGGCATCAGCTGGGACTTCTCTCTTTGTAACGCAGGAAGCCATGGGGTGACCTTATTGAGGTGTATAAGCTCATAAGCAGCATAGATAAAGTCAATGCTCACAGCCTTTTCCCAAGGTAAGGGATTCTCATGCCAGAGGGCAATGGTGTAAGGTGTAAAGGGAGAGAATTCAGAGAGTTATCGGCCTGTCCCACTTAGGCGACTTTTTAGGCCACATGGTCGCCACATGTTCGCGGGTGGTTGCCGGGGAGTTGCTGGGGAGTTGCCTTCATGGTCTTGAGGAGCTCCCACATTCTGTGAACTAGTCGCCGCCTCATTATGGTCGCCGCAAATATTTCAACACATTGAAAAATTATCGGCGACCAAAATGAAGCCGCCATGGAGAGTAGCGAGAATTCTCGTGCCGCAGGTGCAGTGGTAGTGGGTCGCCGGGAGGTCAATGGTTCTCAGAGGTTCTCATAGCTTGTAGCCGGTGCTGACCGGTGAATCTCATTGGCTCATTGGAAAAAAAACCGTAAGCAGTAGTTTTCAAAACCAAGGATAACCGACCGGTGATGTTAAATATCCGCCGAGCTTCACAGCCGTGTATCTCTGGCTTCTTAAAAGTTGTCTCCACTCCTTCTCCCCCCTCTCCCACCCCCCCTTTAAAGGACTTACATGACCCTTCCCGTACACTGTGCTTTCACCGCCTTCATTACAGCGCCAACCTTCCTGTTCATCGTTGTGTGTATCTGTATCACATTGGCTTTGCACCGTGTGAATTTCACTCAGACAGCGCTCCCCCCGCTTGCCCTGTCCCCCGCCTGAATGAAGAGGTACAGAAGTGTGAAGGCTGGTGAAGGAAGCGATGTGTGTGTGTTCCACTCTGACAGTCGCCTGAAAAATCACCTGATTAGGGTTAAGGAGCTGAGAGGGGAACGATTTAAGATGGACCTCAGGAGCAACTTTTTCACTTAGAGGACAGTCCACATCCGGAAAAAGCTATGAGAGTGGGCAGCAGAAGCAGAAACAATTATAACTTAAAGATAAGTTTGAACAGATGTGGATAGGAAGGGTTTTTGAGGGATTTGGGTCAAATACGAACAAATGTAACCAACAGAATGTCAACTTGGTCAGCATGGACAACGTGGATCAATCTATGTATGACTCAAAGCATAATTTATCTAATGTCTCCTAATACTAAAGCCCTCCACTCCAGGCATCATTCTGGTGTATCTTGTCTGCACTCTCTGTAATGCAACCGCATCCTTCCAATATATTGTGGCGTTCAGAACTGCGCACAAGAATGCGAGTGCAACCTAATCATTGTTCTAAGGGTGGAGAGAGTCACAAATTCCGGGCATCGTGCAGGAGGACCAGTGAAAGAATGCAGGTTCTATCATAGTTAATTCTCAAATAGAACTGTACATACATGGCCAGCCCACAGGTACATTTTCATGTGAAGAGATTTGTGATGAGTGTGGAAATGGCACACGTTGAAACACATGAATAATTGACGATCGATCATTCATCTCAGCTGCAGCACTGTGCCATTGCAAGGCATTCTCACTGAATGACCAATGTGTACCTCCAACACCGATATTGATCCAAAATAATACATTGCCAATACAGATTATGAACCAGACTGTTGGCGAGGCAGCCATTGGTGGAGCCACCCGGATTCATACCCAGTACTTGAAACATATTGAAACATAAAAGATTATTAAGGGCTTGGATATGCTAGAAGCAGGAAACATGTTCCCGGTGTTGGGGGAGTCCAGAACCAGGGGCCACAGTTCAAGAATAAGGAGTAAGCCATTTAGAACGGAGATGAGGAAACACTTTTTCTATCAGAGAGTGGCGAGTCTGTGGAATTCTCTGCCTCAGAGGGCGGTGGAGGCAGGTTCTCTGGATGCTTTCAAGAGAGAGCTAGATAGGGCTCTTAAACATAGCAGAGTCAGGAGATATGGGGAGAAGGCAGGAACGGGGTACTGATTGGGGATGATCAGCCATGATCACATTGAATGGCGGTGCTGGCTCGAAGGGCCGAATGGCCTACTCCTGCACCTATTGTCTATTTGCAACAGAAATTGGATCCTTCCTGGGCAACATTGCAGTAACAGCATTTCGAGTACCTAGCTTAGCAACTGAACCATCTGAGGAACCCAACTGTGCCACATTCATCCAACAACTAAAATAAATGACCATATATCGATGAATGTTTTCCTCCAGGAGAAATGATGTGGTAGCTTTGTTTTCTAAGAGCTCCACAAACAATGCTAATCAGGATTACGGAACTCACAGGAAAGTTAAAATTAACATTTTATCTTTTTAAGGACAGCAAACGACACAACATAAAGCTTCAGTAACGCCGTTGAAGGCATTTGAATAATTCTACCCGCCAGTCCAAATCCCAAATTTCCAGTCCCTCTCACGAGCAACTGCCAAGAACAGGACCCAACACTGGACTTATGAGATTTACTCCATGAGATGAAGGCCTTAACACATGCCCATTCAATTGAACACAATGTGGCTTTTGAATTTCCAGCAGAGGTCCCAGACACAAAACATTACATTCAAACTACCAGTCTGAAGAAGGGTTTCGGCCCGAAACGTTACCTATTTCCTTCACTCCATAGATGCTGCTGCACCCGCTGAGTTTCTCCAGCATTTTTGTGTACATTCAAACTACAATGAGTGACAACAGGCAATAGCATTTAAATCTCGAGTGCCGAACAATGATGAATTTCACAAAAAGATCCTCACCTGTTTTGGCAGAATTGTTCTGAATTTGCATTCGTTGTAAATGCAGATTAACAGGAACAAATTCAAGTTTTTTTTCCCTTCTGCTGCAGCTCGCTTTAAACGATGACCCTGCAAATCAAACATACATATTGTAATAGTTGTCATATAGAGTCCAATCAGCAAAGTTTTTCTAAGCCTGCCCCGTTGCCTTGAGTTATAAATCATTCCCCACCTGCCTACACATATTTGAGATCTTGCTCAGCCCCCTCTGAGAAATGTTCAAATCAGTGAATTCTGGTAACTACAGCCAGCAAAGGAAGATCTGTTTAATCAAATTGGCACAGTGACTGTATCAAATGTTGCTAACCTCCGAGAAAAAAAGTTCTCCCCAACACCATTTTGAATTTAATTTATACTGCCACGGCGACTCCTGAAACCCACAATAGCCCAGCATTCTTGTCACAGCTAATATATGTTCTCTGGCAGACAGGCCTCCCCCAGAGTGTCTGAATGGTCATACTGAATGATAAGTGGCAGTGAATCTAAACAGCAATTTGTCTGTAATTGTTGCAAGTTACAACAACTGTTGTATATTTCAGGGCATATATATATAGTGAGACCACACCTGGAGTATTGTGTGCAGTTTTGGTCCCCTAATTTGAGGAAGGACATTCTTGCTATTGAGGGAGTGCAGCGTAGGTTTGCAAGGTTAATTCCCGGGATGGCGGGACTGTCATATGCTGTGAGAATGGAGCAGCTGGGCTTGTACACTCTGGAGTTTAGAAGGATGAGAGGGTATCTCATTGAAACATATAAGATTGTTAAGGGCTTGGACACACTAGAGGCAGGAAACATGTTCCCGATGTTGGGGGAGTCCAGAACCAGGGGCCACAATTTAAGAATAAGGAGTAAGCCATTTAGAACGGAGATGAGGAAACACTTTTTCTCACAGAGAGTGGTGAGTCTGTGGAATTCTCTGCCTCAGAGGGCGGTGGAGGCAGGTTCTCTGGATGCTTTCAAGAAAGAGCTAGATAGGGCTCTTAAAAATAACGGAGTCAGGGGATATTGGAAGAAGGCAGGAACGGGGTACTGATTGGGGATGATCAGCCATGATCACCAAATGACCTACTCCTGCACCTATTGTCTATTGTCTATTGACATGGAGAGTGGGCAAGAATCCGAAAGTGAGTTCTGATGATTTGCAAAAAGATACGGACTAACCAATAGGCTAAAGAGGTACAGGCACAACCAAAGAACAGAAACAAGGTTTGTGTGTCACTCAAGTAGCAGCAGACCATAATGTGAAAGGTCTGGACTATTTCCCACTTTGGGGTGATGTTTAATGGAATATCTACATCCAGTTTTTATACGACATTTAAAATGTGGCTTGAACTGATGAGTAACACTGTGCATTCTTGTAATAACTTATTTTTCTTTTGCCATCTGTTCAATAGCTGATTTGTGGAATATCCAGTAGATTAAAACACATGGGATCCATGGATGACTTTGTAGATTGAATTGGAAATTGTCTAGTCCATAGAAGACTGTGGGTATTGGAGCAGGGATGTTGTTTTGATTTTGACCAATCATGTTCGGCAGGGATGAGTGTTGGGACCTCTATTTATTTTAATGATATATGATTCGGACACAAATGTAGGTGGGCTGATGAGTAAGTTTTCCCACGACACCAAAATTGGCAGAGTTGTGGGTAATTAAGAATGTTGTCAAAGGAGACAGTAAGATATGGACCAGTTGGAAACATGGATGGAGAAATGGTAGATAGAGTTTAATCCAGACAAATGGGAAGGGTTGCACATTGAAAGGTCAAATGTAAGGAGAAAGTATACAATAAACAGCAGGATCTTGAGGAGCATTGATGTACAGAGGGATCCTGGGTTCAAGTCCACAGATCCCTGAAAGTGGCAACAAAACTGGATAGGGTTTTAATGAAGAAGATGTATGTATGTTTGCCATCTATGATTGGAGCGTTCAGCACAAATTTGGTAAGACATGTTGCAGCTGTTTAAAACATTGTTTAGGCTACATTTGGAGTACTATGTGCATCTCTGGCTACCGCATTAAGGGCCTGTCCCACTTGGACCACCTAATCCATGGGTTTAGAAGACCCTAGACCAGTTGAAAAAAATGTCAAGGTCGTGTTGACTCGCCGAAGTAAAAGACCTCCTACGTCTATGTCTACGACCTCCTATGATCCCCCTCGACCTCAGTCTTCCACACCTAAGACCAACTACGACTGGAAAATTATCACATGATAAAATGATGTCATGTTTGCATTTTTTTTCTCAGGCCATTTTTTTTCTCTGACCTCCTACGACTATCTATGACTACCTACGAGTACCATCACGACCTACCTCCGACCCACCTACGAGTAAAAAGTATCCATTTTTTCCATGCTGACCTATTTTTTACTCGTGGACATTTTTTATCAGGCTGGAAAAAACGCTGCGACCTACTTGAGGCCACAAGTATGCGGAGACCACTCACGAGCATGAGGAAGAGTTACGAAGAGTTACGAAGACCTCCTACGACCTTGTGGCGACCATGCTGCGAGTATGAGTCAAGGGCAAACTCGGCAGAGGTCGCCAATTAGGTCGTGAAAGTGAGACAGGGGTTTTATGTAGAGGAGGTGGGGGTTTTGGAGAGGGTGCACAGAGATTCACTGGGATACTTCTGACCCACTGAGTAACTCCAGATTTTTGTGCCTATCTTTGGTTTAAACCAGCATTTGCAGTTCCCTCCTACACACTGGGATATTTCTTGGATTAGAGAGTATAGTGTAAAGGGAGGCTGGGACAAACGTGAATTATTTATGTGGAGCACTGGAGATTCAGAGAAACTTGATAGAAGTATATAATGTAATGAGAGGCCGAGATAGGATAAACAGTCGGAGTAGGTATCACAGGGTGGAAATGTTGCACTTTGTATCCTTTTTGTAAGCCAGCATCTGCAGTTCCTTGTATCACCTCAACTGATTAATCGTCTTAGAGGAAAGGTTGGATAGAGTGGACGTGCACTTGCTGGACTTTATAGGAATATAAGCGGGTGCTTGATTGAATCCTGAGTTGTTTTAAAGATGAAGATTGAGGGGGGATCTTATAGAAACGTCCAAAATTCTTAAGGGGTTGGACAGGCTAGATGCAAGAAGATTGTTCCCGATGTTGGGGAAGTCCAGAACAAGGGGTCACAGTTTAAGGATAAGGGGGAAGTCTTTTAGGACCGAGATGAGAATTTTTTTTTTCACACAGAGAGTGGTGAATCTGTGGAACTCTCTGCCACAAAAAGTAGTTGAGGCCAGTTCATTGGCTATATTTAAGAGGGAGTTAGATGTGGCCCTTGTGGCTAAAGGGATCAGGGGGTATGGAGAGAAGGCAGGTACAGGATACTGAATTGGATGATCAGCCATGATCATATTGAATGGCGGTGCAGGCTCGAAGGGCCGAATAGCCTACTCCTGCACTTATTTTCTATGTTTCTATGAAGCTATTGATTTTTTGGCCATGAGTCTTTGAAATTCTCTTCCTGGTGAAAGTAAGAGACTCTGAATAATATTAAGGCAGTCACGGAGCTTCTTCAAAAGTAAGAGGGTGAAAGGTTGCTGTAGATAAATAGAAATATGTAGAGGTTATAATCCAATCTGCTGCGATGATACTGAATGGCAGAGCAAGTTCAAGAGGTCACATGGCCATATTATTGTTTCCAATAATATGGTTGTACATATGCAACCGGGATCTGAAATAGGGATGGAGTTTTTTGCCCTTTAAAGATTATTCTGACTTCCATTCTGATCATAAACAAAGCCATTTGACTGCAGTGAGAACTCTCTTAATTAAATGAACCTTTAATACAATATTGTATTGGCGAACAGCAATAGAAATCTGTACAGCTCCTGAAAGTGATTGCGGCAGGTTTTCTGGTGGTGTTTTAATAAATACCATGGAATACTATTAATTGTTCTCAGAGTCTCTGCATAGATCTAACAAGAAAAAGATGATCCAATCATAATGTTACCTGAAATGTAAAGGGTGTGCGTAAGCTATTCAGAACTTTAAGGTAATGATTGTCAAAAATCTGAATGATAAGGTTGATGAAATGTTTTCTTTGTGCATAACATTCGTTTTGTGGTTTGATGATGTAGCCCATTAAAAAATATAAAATGTATGTATTAGTTAAAAACTGATCATCAAGGTACAAAATATTAATCACACAATTAATCTGTAAAAACTACATATACATTGTTTCAACGCATTCAGATTGAAAAAAACCCCAACTGATCCGCAATTCCCTGTCCCTCCCCATCTTCCAGTCCCGCCTCAAGACCCATCTCTTCACCTCTGCCTATCCTTAGCCCCACGTCCCCCTCCCTTTTCATCTGTGCATTAATTGCCTCATATTGTGTTTTGTATTGAATTCTGTCTTTACTTTGTGTACTAGTCATGTCTCTACTATTTATTTCATTCCCCTTACATGTTTTTCCTCTACCTGCTAATTTTTTGTAAGGTGTCCTTGAGACTCTTGAAAGGCGCCCATAAATAAAATGTATTATTATTATTATTATTGAATAATCAATTGTTTTCCCCATTTTATAAGATACGAGAGGAAACACGTGAGTTTTTAGTTTAAAATGAGATTGACTTCTCAGTAGAGCAGACTAATTTGAATGATTGGATTTGTTTTACTGATCGGCTCATCAGATTTGATCATTCACTGTCACTTCTTTATTAAAATAAATATGTATTAAAAATGTGTTCATTATATTTTCATTATATTGTCATTTAAAATATTCATTAAATTAACCACAGAATTACTTTTCCAAATATGACCAAATTTAATAAGTTTATTCTCAAAAATGTACTTAAAATTTATAGGTCCAATTTTGATTTGTAAAATATGTTCAATTCGATCCAAAATATATTGACACAAGTTAGTAATAGAGGTACCAGATAACTTTGTGAAAATTCCCTTATGTTACTGCTGCATGGAATCATACATCAGAACATATCATGGTAAAAACCATGTTAGAACATGTTATGAGAAAATTCCTTTCTAAGCAAATCATCTTTAAATTGACAATGTAGCCCACACTGCCCAATGTATTTAACATCTATTTTC
Organism: Amblyraja radiata; assembly: GCF_010909765.2. NCBI lineage: Eukaryota > Metazoa > Chordata > Chondrichthyes > Rajiformes > Rajidae > Amblyraja > Amblyraja radiata. The sequence goes on from NC_045956.1 coordinate 1,667,037, forward strand.
TACATGCCTCGTGTGGTTAAGAGAGGGCTTTTCTTCAACCACTGATGAATAAACCACGAGCACATCAGCGTGAAGAAGAGCAATGATTTTTTTCAGCTAATGGTCTCGGATACTAAACCCATTAAAATAGCATTCTGAAATATTTAAATGGAATTCAGAACTCCTCTGTTTTTTGTGCTCAGATTTAACCTGGCGATCGTTTCGCCAAACACCTCCGCTCGGTGCGCTTTAACCAACCTGATCTCCCTGTGGCTCAGCACTTCAACTCCCCCTCCCACTCCGAATCCGACCTTTCTGTCCTGGGCCTCCTCCATGGCCAGAGTGAGCACCACCGGAAACTGGAGGAGCAGCACCTCATATTCTGCTTGGAGAGTCTGCATCCCGGTCTGAACATTGAATTCTCCAATTTCTGGTAGCCCTTGCTGTCTCCTCCCCTTCTCAGCTCTCCCTCAGCCCTCTGGCTCCTCCTCTTCATTTCTTCTTCCCGCCCCCCCCTACCCTGCATCAGTCTGAAGAAGGGTTTCGGCCCGAAACGTTGCCTATTTCCTTCGCTCCATAGATGCTGCCGCACCCGCTGAGTTTCTCCAGCGTTTGTGTGCACCTTGGCTCCCCTTAAATTGGTCTTTCTGGGATGCAGGCTGATATTTTGAGTGAAAGTGCACATTATTGGAGAGAAATCAAAAACAATCAATGAATTAGACTAAAATTCAAATTCATTTTAATTCTCAAGTTGTTGCAGATCAATTCTGATTTTTTCCCCTTAATATTCACAATGATTTTAGAAGTAAAACAAACTATTTTTCCGTCTATTCACAAAATAAATGACAAGAAGGTAGCAAATTTTAAATGGCTCTTATTTGAATAACCAGGGCCTCCATTTTGTCGCTTGCACTGTATATTGTACCTGAGAATTTATTGAGCTCTGCAAGTACTTCCTGATAGCTGTTAATCATCTGTTGGTAGTGGAGGGTTACATTTTTCCGCAGAGTGTCCCAATGTGAAGAAAGCTCACCTAGCTCCTCGAGGTCTTGCAGCCTAATACATGGGCATAAAAATAAGTTTGTATCATTAATTTCAAAGTAGTTGAACAGCAAAGTATCAATAAATTACCAGTTAAAAAAGGATAATTATAGTACTACATAAGATGTAGTCAGTGGCGGACTGGGTCTAAAAATATTGGTTGCCAGGAGACAAAGGGGGCCCACTTCATCAGGGGCCCACTTGCCATCGGGCAAGCTGACACCCTGGCCAGTCCGCCACTGGATGTAGTACAATATCCCTGGGATGGGATCCCTGGGATGGCGGGACTGTCATATGAGGAAAGATTGAAAAGACTAGGCTTGTATTCACTGGAGTTTAGAAGGGTGAGGGGGATCTTACAGAAACATATAAAATTATAAAAGGACTGGACAAGCTAGATGCAGGAAAAATGTTCCCAAATGTTGGGCGAGTCCAGAACCAGGGGCCACAGTCTTAAAATAAAGGGGAGGTCATTTAAGACTGAGGTGAGAAAAAACTTTTTCACCCAGAGAGCTATGAATTTATGGAATTCCCTGCCACAGAGGGCAGTGGAGGCCAAGTCACTGGATGAATTTAAGAGAGAGTTAGATAGAGCTCTAGGGACTAGTGGAGTCAAGGGATATGGGGAGAAGGCAGGCACGGGTTATTGATAGGGGACGATCAGCCATGATCACAATGAATGGCGGCGCTGGCTCGAAGGGCCGAATGGCCTCCTCCTGCACCTATTTTCTATGTTTCTATGTTTTCTAAAAGCTGTGCCAGCATACGTCAGAATTAAATAAAATATAAACTCCTAATAAATGGGCTGGAAATGGTTCAGCATAATAGGAGGAGAGTACAACTCACTTACTCCTAGTAAGTCAAATCATACAACAAATCCAGGCCTACATTTCAACACTCATTTACTGTTAGGAACGACGACCTTTGGTGGAGATGTGAGGCAGGAACACTACCTGTTGACCACTGTGCCACCTTTACTTGCTCCTGAGAAGTCAGAGGTGTCCTGCTCCACTCAGTGAACCACACGAATTAACTCTGTCAGGCTAATCACACAACTTCTCATTGGAACAATCCTTATTGGCAGACACAGCCAGTTGGTCTTTGGAAGAATCTGCCTATTGCCAATGGATTAAAATCCCGTAACTCTCTGCATAGCAGCACTGTGGAACTGGAGTGATTCAAAATGACAGCACATCATCACTTTCATCTGGGCAATTAGGAATAGGCATTAAATACTGACCTTATCACTGACATCCACATCTCTCATAAAATAAAACAAATTTTGAGTATACTTATTATTAAACTTATGATATCATGGCCACTTCAAGAGCAGTTTTATATCACTTTTTGAATAGAACAGTTGACTATTGCAATTTTATTTATGCTGTAGGTATTCATCTTTACACTGACACAAAATGAGTGTTGTAATTTGAAAGTGAAGTAATCCAAACTGGATTTAAGCAAGTGATGAGTTACCATCTCAAAGTGTTCTCACACTACATTAATTTTTATCACTGTTGCAGTGTGACTAAAACCAGAGCAAAAATATTTCTTAAAATGCTTTCAAAGAAACAACCGATTGCTATTTTATTAGCATTAAATTATATTTAGAATTACAATGTCTTGTTAATCACTTTTATCACTGCTTAGAGTGTATTGCTGGTGCAATAATATAACTGGTCAACTAACATTTGTTAAGGCAGATACCAACACAGAACTGTCTTGTGTTTTTTGAGACATCCATCAATGCAAATCAAATGCATTAGTATTTAGAAAACCGTATTAAGTACATTATCACAAACCAAACATTTATCAGTAAAAGGTGCACAAAAATGCTGGAGAAACTCAGCGGGTTTATTTATCAGTAAAACATGTTTTTCAGAACTAGTTTCAGCAGGGAGTTCCAGAAGACATGTAATATTACATCACATAAAATATTTTCATTCAAAGGATTGTGCTTTGCAGGTTGGGCCAGCATTTAATTTCCCACGCCCCCATTGTCCTTGAGGTGGTGATGGCAAGATGCCTTCTTAAACATCTGCATTCCTTGAGGTATGTCGGCATAATTCTGCTAAGGAGGGAATCTTGCAGGATTTTGACCTAGCAGTGGTGGAGAAAAGGCGACCTATTTCCAAGTCAGGATGATGTATGGTTTGGAAGGAACTTCCACGTGGTAGCGTTTCTCTGCCATTGGCCTTCTAACTTGAAGAAATTTGGAATCTGTGGAGTTTTGGTGATTATCGCCGTGAATCCTGTCAGAATAAATGTGTCTTTTTTTAGACTGGTATGGCATGTGTAGTGGAATACTCCAAAGTACTTGCCCAATTACTTACAGAAGGATCCAAGTATTTTTGTGTGTGAAACCCAAAATGATGGCGTGCATCCAGTTGCTGCAAGTAATTAAGGCAACCAATTGGCTTTTACTGCAAGAGAGATGAAAAATAGGGCTGTGTTGTTAAATTTCACAGGGTGTGGGTGAAGCTGTACATGGAGTCATGTTTTAGTCCTGTTATTTAGGAAGTATAGAACAGCATTAGACACAGTCCAGAAAAGATTTATTTGTTAGGTCTTTATTCTTTGGAGCGCAGAAGGTAAAGGGGGGACTTGATAGAGGTCTTTAAAATGATGAGAGGGATAGACAGAGTTGACGTGGATAAGCTTTTTCCATTGAGAGTAGGGAAGTTTCAAACCAGAGGACATGACTTGAGAATTAAGGGACAGAAGTTTAGGGGTAACATGAGGGGGAACTTCTTTACTCAGAGAGTGGTAGCTGTGTGGAATGAGCTTCCAGTGGAAGTGATGGAGGCAGGTTCGATTTTATAATTTAAAAATAAATTGGATAGGTATATGGACGGGAAAGAATTGGAGGGTTATGGTCTGAGTGCATGTAGATGGGACTAGGGGAAAATAAGTGTTCGGCATGGACTTGAAGGGCCGAGATGGCCTGTTTCCGTGCTGTAATTGTTATATGGTTATATGGTTATACGGTTAATTCCAGGGATGAGACGTTTGTTCATTTATGTACAGTTAAAACAGTTAGACTTGTACCCTTGAAAGTTTAAAAGAATGAGTGAACTTTATTGAAACATACAAGATCTTGGATACGGGGGGTGACATGGCAAGATGGATGTTGCAGATGTTGAGAAGTTTCTACTTGCTGGAGAGTTGCAAACAAGGGGATACGGTTACAAAACAAGGAGGGTAGTCATTTAAAACATACATTGGAATTTTGTTTCACTGGGTGTGGTATTTTGCTGCAATTCTCTATCCTAGAGGGTTGTGGAAGTTAGATTACTGGAGGTATTTAAAAGAGGACATAGATACATTTTTGAAGAGAAGGAATGGGCGACGTTTCGGGTCGAGATTCTTCTTCGGCCCGAAATGTCGCCCATTCCTTCTCTCCAGAGATGCTGCCTGACCCACTGAGTTACTCCAGCATTTTGTGTCTAACTTAGATATAAACCAGCACCTGCAGTTCTTTCTTACACATATATTTTTGAAAGTGTGCAAAAATGAAGGGCTATGTAGAACCGGCACAGACACACCAGGGTGGATCAACTAGGATTTTATTAAATGGGATCGGGCTTATTAGGCCCACCCCTGCTCTTATTTTCTCATCAGTTTTGTTGTGTATACATCTTATTATTTAATCTTAGTACAGAGTGTGGTGCATGACGCTGGTACTGATATTTGTAACTTTTATTGTCACAAAGGAATGGATAGCAAATTATAAAAGATTGGTAATAAGCCATTACATGGCCTGTTTTGGTTTATTATCAGCATCATACAAATTGTACCACTGTGAAAATAATGTATGTAGTGATACTTAGGCCACCGGTGACTTCCCTGAAGTTTATTTTGAATCACTGTACTATCTAGAGCAGAGATGAAACATCACTCGATCAAATAAAGGCCTAAACTCACAACTTGTTTCCATAACATTGTGAAAATCTTCAAAATATAATGGAGATGGATTACAAAGGCTTAACATTTTTTAATAGCTGGATGAACCAAGATTTCTGCAGTCTCCATAATGTAAAGAGTCACCAATTTTTATCTGTTTAGGATTATACAAATGTTGGAATTATTATCCAAAAGCATATAAATTGTTCCACAAGAAAAGGCCTGGAACACTTTTCCAAGTGTCTTACTTCATTCACACTACTTTGAACAGAAATTTAATGAGTGAATTGGTGATACGCTAAATTGTTGATCAAAATATAGACCTTGATTAACTGTTGATTTAGTATGATAGATAGTTATTTCTTACTATTGCCAATGACATCGTGGATTACTGTGTTCAAAGATAACGTATCCTTCCTGCAGAATGATAATTAGAAAACCAAATATGTTGCCCAGGTAAATACACTGCTGTGTTAAGATAAGATCTCTTCTCACTAATTTAATCTGGTTATTGTTAATATATACATAAATTTGGATATCTCAGCTTTTCTGATGTTGAATCTCTAAATAAACAATAGACAATAGACAATATACAATAGATGCAGGTGTAGGCCATTTGGCCCTTCGAGCCAGCACCGCCATTCAATGTGATCATGGCTGATCATCCCCAATCTGTATCCCGTTCCTGCCTTCTCCCCATATCCCCTGACTCCGCTATTTTTAAGAGCCCTATCTAGCTCTCTCTTGAAAGCATCCAGAGAACCTGCTTCCACCGCCCTCTGAGGCAGAGAATTCCACAGACTCACCACTCTCTGTGAGAAAAAGTGTTTCCTCGTCTCCGTTCTAAATGGCCTACTCCTTATTCTCAAACTGTGGCCCCTGGTTCTGGACTCTCCCAACATCGGGAATATGTTTCCTGCCTCTAGTATGTCCAAGCCCTTAACAATCTTATATGTTTCAATTAGATCCCCTAAACTCCAGAGTGTACAAGCCCAGCTGCTCCATTCTCTCAGCATATGACAGTCCCGCCATCCCGGGAATTAATCTTGTAAACCTACGCTGCACTCCCTCAATAGCAATAATGTCCTTTCTCAAATTAGGGGACCAAAACTGCACACAAAACTCCAGGTGTGGTCTCACTAGGGCTCTGTACAACTGCAGAAGGACCTCTTTGCTCCTATATTCGATTCCTCTTGTTATAAAGGCCAACATGCCATTCGCTTTCTTCACTGCCTGCTGTACCTGCATGCTTACTTTCGTAGACTGATGTACAAAGACCCCCAGATCCCGTTGCACTTCCCCTTTTCCCAACTTGACGCCATTTAGATAGTAATCTGCCTTCCTGTTTTTGCTACCAAAGTGGATAACCTCACATTTATCCGCATTAAATTTCATCTGCCATGCATCTGCCCATTCCCCCAACCTGTCCAAGTCACCCTGCATTCTCATAGCATCCTCCTCACAGTTCACACTGCCACCCAGCTTTGTGTCATCTACAAATTTGCTAATGCTTGATACCTATGCTGCCTATCAAATGATTGTGTTCCAAGAGAACAGAATTAAGTTTGAACCTTGCCCCACCCTATGCTTGTTAGACTGTTATATTCCTTCCCCAGGCCGAGCATCACAAAAGTTGCAAGCTGAATCCACCACCAGTTAATTATCTCGAAGACCCTAATATACAACTTAAGACATTCTTAGTAGTGAAGCTCATCGTCTCTGTGCTTCTGGGTGATCAGGACTGAGTCAATTGTATTGTAAGTTAAGTGTTGAAATATCTATGCCAGAATTTGCTGGGAAATGATACAAGTTCTGTATTGTACCATTGACATTCCATACTTCCCCACAACATCCACCGAGTATTGGGAAGTTTTGAAATCCCACCCTAAATGCACAAGTCCCTGATATACCGTTAAACTCTGATAACGGCTGCCTGACCATGCTATGATGTGGGACATCACATCAGTACTGGTATGGAATTCCCTACAATGAAGAGGGAATGATAAGGCAATATACATTTTATGAATAATGTCTCTTTCTATGTTCTTAATTCTTTAAAACATGTTCAAAGTGATGTTAACTACCGCAAAATGTTTTAATTGTTAAATTGATCTAATAGTTTATGAAAATTCTGTAACAAAGATGTTGTCAATATCCTACTCAAATTGTTTTTGTTTTATGACCATAATATCCTAACTCCAGCTCAGCGGTATGAAATGCATTATTGTTGATGTCAATGTAAAAGCGGATTAGAAAGTATAGTTGTTACTAAGGTTACAAAAGTCCGCGAGCATTGCCACTTTCATTTCACTGCACATCTCGTATGTGTATGTGACAAATAAACTTGACTTGACTTTAGTTAGCTCAAGTATAATATGGTGCAACATAACTCTGGAAATTAACTGTTTCAGAACTGGGTGTGGAAAGATATGAAGTAGGTATATTCCTTTTCTTTTCTGTTCTGGGTTTTTTTCTCTTCCCCATTTGTTTTCTATTTCTTTTTTTGCTTTTCCTTTCTGGTTTTCTCTTTTTTTTCTACATCTTTATGGGCTCTTTCTCTCTATCTATCCACAAACTACTAATTGTTAACTTCTGGGGATTACACGTCACTACTTTCCTGAATCTTTTCTTTTTTCTTCCTTTCTTGCGTCTGTTATTTTTAAAATTTAAAACAAGAAATTGTACACGAAATGTATGATGTTATATGTCACGGTTTATATGACTGTACATTGCTTCTAATAAAAATATTTATTTAAAAAAAAAAGATTTTAGTTAGCTCTAACAAAATAGAGATTAATTTCTGGGCAGTTACATTTTCAAGTGCAATCATTTTAAAATAAATGAATAAATCTGAAATATAATACAAATCTTATTTTAAAAATGGCCTGGCCATGCCGAAATCAAACTACTCTACTGATTATGCCCAGATGTCTGGCTGTCAGAATTTGAAGTTACCATGAAGTTCCACAAACACAAACCACCTAGGTCATAAAGTGCCTCAATTTGGCATGCTTGCATACACGGAACATGAGCACATTGTTCCCACGATTTAAAATTGTATCCAGGATTTATTTACTGCATTTTGAACCATGCCTTGTATTGGGAGGGTTTTTAAACAGCTTTTCAGCAGAAATTAAAGAACAAAGTAGCTATTTGTTGACGAATTTGTTTAAGAGGGAACTGCAGATGCTGGAAAATCGAAGGTAGACAAAAGTGCTGGAGAAACTCAGTGGGTGCAGCAGCATCTATGGAGCGAGGGAAATAGGCAACGTTTCGGGCCGAACAAGGGTTTCGGCCTGAAACGTTGCCCATTTCCCTAAATGTTGCCTATTTCCTACCTACCAGCTACTTGCTGAAGCTTTAGTTCAAACCCACTTTGCATAAATGACAAGTGCAATAAGAAATGAAAATAAATAAGATAATTCGTATCGTTACTGCAGAGAAGGGGAGATAATTGAGGGAATTTCTGATAATCGGGCACCCTTGGTACTCGGTGGTGCCAGACTACCAGACGTTCTGGATGATTGGATATTACTCCCATTAATACTCCAACACACTTTTACTGTTTTTGTTGTGATGTTACATTGTTGAACAATTTTTCTCAAGAGTCTGGTTAGTTCAACGGGTGTGTGGGAAACAGGATCCCAGCAAGATTAAAGAGCATGAGAATGAATTTAAAGAGATCATAGAAACATAGAAAATAGGTGCAGGAGTAGGCCATTCGGCCCTTCGAGCCTGCACCGCCATTCAATATGATCATGGCTGATCATCCAACTCAGTATCCTGTACCTGCCTTCTCTCCATACCCCCTGATCCCTTTAGCCACAAGGGCCAGATCATGGAAAATGGGGTTCTAGCGAGCTTAAAGGGAGCGCGAGGAACAGGGCCCCCAGTAAGTTTGAAGGGAGCAGACGAAATGGGCCTCAGAGGGTTTAACTTGATGGAGAGGCAAAAAATTTTCCGGATCGTATCTCCGGTCACTCTGCGGCCTAACATCATGGAGCTGGTGGCCTTGCTCGGGACTGAGTTTGAGCCACATCGTGGGGCCGCGGATTTACCATTGGAGCCTGCGATCCCTTGCCTGGGACGGACGCTCCAACCACGGCCTGTGGATTTCAACATCGAGGAGCTCGCAGTCTCGTGTAGAGACTGATGTCGGGGAGCTCCAAGCCGCAGGAGGTTCGACCAGCCCCGACCCGGGAGTCCGATTGCCCGGCGCGGGGAGCTGAGATCCCCCCAACAACAGAAGGTTCGAGTGCCACAATCTAGTGCCTTTTTTTTGTCTTCTATCACAGTGAGGAATGTAGGGGTGTCGCTGTGGTGGAAGTTCATGTTTAAAATGTATTTGGGTGTCTCGGTGTTCTTTATCGGTATGACTGCATGGCAATCTGAATTTCACTGTTCCTTAATTGGTACATGTGACAATAAACTCACCTCGAAACATTAAGCCTACTCAGTGTTGGCAAATCACACTATTGGCTCCCTTCAGATTCATGGCTCCAATGTGGTTAAATGCTCGTTACATGCAGAAATTGTAATACAACCCATATGGCAAACGTCTGGCACGTTGCCTGCATTTGGAGGTGTGTTAGTCAGACACAGGGATCAGCTCAAGCTTTTTCCACAGTCTCCTCAGTAATATTCAACTGCAACTATTAACATGCAGAAACATCCTGATAAACTTCAATAGATATTTGTTTCAGAAGTCAAATGGTATTGATTAAATTAAAATGCTACATCAACTGTTGACTGCATTACTTCTCTGGGAAAGAATCTAAAAGCTTAATATATTGCTGTACGATACAGTCAAGAGTGCCTGGAAAACCTGGACAGAGTGAAGCTTTGATTATTACTTTTGCAAATGATTATTCAGTTATCATCCAGTTTCTGAATTAACATACAACTTCTATCAAGTAATGCCCCTGTCCCACTTAGGAAACCTGAACGGAAACATCTGGAGACTTTGCGCCCCACCCATGGTTTCCGTGCGGTTCCCGGAGGTTTTTGTCAGTCTCCCTAATGGTCGAAAGTGTCGAAGGTCTTACCTTCCACTACCTGCAACCTCCAGCAACCACCTGCAACCTCCGGCAACCACCTTCGACTAGCATCGCAACCGGCTTAGACTAAAAAATCCCCGATTTTTAAAACGGCAACCTATTTTTAGTCGCGGCCGGTTTTGAATTTTTTGAAATAATCGCCGGAACATAGAAGAAGCGGAAACCACTTTCGACCATTAGGGAGACTGACAAAAACCTCCGGGAACCGCACGGAAACCTTGGGTGGGGCGCAAAGTCTCCAGAGGTTTCCGTTCAGGTTTCCTAAGTGGGACAGGGGCATTACTCATTTACAAAGTCTAGATGAAGTGCAACTAATGGGGTCAAATTTCAAATGAATCACAGAAAATTAGCAGGGGGTTTGAAAAGAGATAACTTCTTAAATGTGATTCCTGAAATTTTTACACTGATTAAAGATGAAAAAAATCTTGACCTTTTTCCTGTGGCATTTTACCTTCTTGTATCTTCCTGGATGAAGAGTTCTATCAGTTGCTTCGGGATGTGGAAGGACAGGGTGCTTTCAGCCATTTGTTCTCGTACGCAGAGCCACCTGCCATTGGCTGTTGGCAATCTGTATACTTTCCAAATTATATTTTTAAACACTGCAAGGAAGGAAAATTATTGCAGTAAATCATCATGCAAATCGGTAGTCTGATAATTATTTAATCACAATAAACAAATATATACAAACAAAGCTGCATTGCTGCATAATGACGAGACCCATCTATCAGACTGTTGCTGCTACAAAGTCAGCTCTGAATATCATTGTTTAAACAGGAGTTACAACACACCAGTAATTTGTCCTCTAATAGATTACAATTATTGAGGCTCAGACATGAAAACTGGCAGCAAATTGTGAAACACAAGTCGCCGATATCCTTCAGCTTCACAATCCATCAGCCAGCTAGATCTGCATTTGTGCAATCCAAAGCCATGCCAACAATATCTAGTGCTGCATAATATCATCCTTCACAGCCTTGTTTGGGACACATGGCTTCACAGGTGTTTGTAATTGCTCAGGTGTGATTAAATGCCTCCTTAATGCAGGTATAAGAGAGCTTTCAGCACAGAGTATTTCCATCACCTTTAAAAATCTTATTTGCTGTTTATCAACATGAGGACCAAAGTTGTGCCAATGAAAGTCAAAGAAGCCATTATGAGATTGAGAAACAGGAATAAAACTGTTAGAGACATCAGCCAAACCTTAGGCTTACCAAAATCAACTGTTTGGAACATCATTAAGAAGAAAGAGAGCACTACAGTTTGCCAAGATAGACAAAAGTGCTGGAGAAACTCCGTGGGTGCAGCAGCATCTATGGAGCAAAGGAAATAGGCAACGTTTTAGGACAGAACCCAAGGGTTTCGGCCCGAAACGTTGCCTATTTCCTTCCCTCCATAGATGCTGCTGCACCCGCTGAGTTTCTCCAGCACTTTTGCCTACCTTCGATTTTCCAGCATCTGCAGTTCCTTCTTAAACAGTTTGCCAAGAAGTACTTAAAAGATCAAGCACAGTTCTGGAAAAAGGTCTTGTGGACAGATGAGACGAAGATTAACTGCTGAAGGTACTGGCTCACTTATCTTCATTGATGATACAACTGCTGATGGTAGAAGCATAATGAATTCTGAAGTGTATAGACACATCTTATCTGCTCAAGTTCAAACAAATGCCTCAAACTCATTGGCCGGCGGTTCATTCTACAACAAGACAATGATCCCAAACATACTGCTAAAGCAACAAAGGAGTTTTTCAAAGCTAAAAAATGGTCAATTCTTGAGTGGCCAAGTCAATCACCCGATCTGAATCCAATTGAGCATGCCTTTTATATGCTGAAGAGGACTAGCCCCCAAAACAAGCATAAGCTAAAGATGGCTGCAATACATGCCTGGCAGAGCATCACCAGAGAAGACACCCAGCAACTGGTGATGTCCATGAATCGCAGACTTCAAGCAGTCATTGCATGCAAAGGATACGCAACAAAATACTAAACATGACTACTTTCATTTACATGTCATTGCTGTGTCCCAAACATTATGGTGCCCTGAAATAGGAGGACTATGTATAAACACTGCTGTAATTTTTACCTGGTGAAACCAAAATGTATAAAAATGGCCTTTATTTAAATCTGACAATGTGCACTTTAACCACGTGATTTTCTTCTATTACAAATCTCAAATTGTGGAGTACAGAGGTAAATAAATAAATGATGGGTCTTTGTCACAAACATTATGGAGGGCACTGTGGTCCACTACAACCAGGAAATAGCAGGGCAGGCAAAAAACAGAGAGGGCAGGTCTTAAGTTTTTACTTAAGTGTATTTTGTCAACAGTTATTTAGTTTTGATACTGATTAGAACCATATAATTATGTTCACCATATATCTTACATTTACACTTTAAGCTCAAGCAGGTACAGAGATAACTCATTACAGCAGGAAAGTAACATGGTAACTATATTGCTAATGTTTTTCTAATGAATGCTCATTGGCCTGACATCTGAAGTCTTCCTAATTTCATGGCAACAGGTTGATCTGTTGAATATCTCCGAAATGTTCTAGTTTTGGTTGTTGATTCTTCTTGCTCATGGAATGTGGGCGTCACTAGTCAGTACTAAATGAAGTGTGGGCAATAGCTGCTTTTATCCATAAGGATGACTGACATGTTGCCCTCCTTGGCCAAAAGGAAAACTAATATTACTATTAGATCATGGTTGTGAAGAAAGTCATTAACCACAAATCAGTTGGTTGTGTGCTGCCTGACCTGCTGAGTATTTGCAGAATTCCCTGCTTTTATTTCACGTCTGAAAACCTTGACTTTTCGGTTTCAGAACAGCTTCTTCCCAACAACTTTCAGGCACACGAACACTACAAAACACTAGAGCATGAACTTTGATCTGTTTTGGTTGTAGTAAGGACTTTGGGCTTTTTGCACTCGTACTGAGGTCTTGAATTATCCATTTAGAAACATAGAAACATAGAGAATAGGTGCAGGAGGAGGCCATTCGGCCCTTCGATCCATTCAATGTCATCATGGCTGATTGTCCCCTATCAATAACCCAAGCCTGCCTTCTCCCCATATCCCTTGACTCCACTAGCCCCTAGAGCTCTATCTAACTCCCTCTTAAATCCATCCAGTGATTTAGCCTCCACTGCCCTCTGTGGCAGGGAATTCCATAAATTCACAACTCTCTGGGTGAAAAAGTTTTTTCTCACCTCAGTCTTAAATGACCTCCCCTTTATTCTAAGACTGTGGCCCCCAGCTATCTTGTGCTACACCAAAGGGTATATCATACAGTTGTGATACATAAGTCCCCAAGGCTAACAAAGTACTTCCTTCCACTTATATATGATTGGAACCAACTTAGTACCTGATCTGACAGGTCAGCCCAGTTTTCGAGGCGATCCATAAGGAAACCATGATCTATTGTGTCAAAAGCTGGTGTGAGGTCTAAGAGGATCAGCACTGAGACTTTGGCCTCATCAGTGCTAACTCAAAGGTCACGGACTATTTTTATCAGGGCAGTCTCAGTGCTGTAATTTGCTCTGAAGCCAGATTGAAATTTCTCCAAAAAGGTCACTTTGATTCAGAAAGTGTTGTATTTGGTTGAATACCACTTTCCCCAGCACCTTGCTGATCAAGGGTAGATTTGATATGGGTCTGGAATTGCCCACTGTCTAAATTAGGTTTCTTTAACAGAGGCTTTACAATAGCAGTTTTATAAGTATCTGGGAAAATTCCAGTCTCAAGGGAGTTGTTTATAATTAAAAGTTTTTTCTCACCTCAGTCTTAAATGACCTCCCATTTATTCTAAGACTGTGGCCCCTGTTTTCTGGACTCGCCCAAACATTGGGAACATTTTTCCTGCATCTAGCTTGTTCAGTCCTTTTATAATTGTATATGTTTCTATAAGATCCCCCCTCACCCTTCTAAACTCCAGTGAATACAAGGATCATCTATCTATCTATCTATCTATCTATCTATCTATCTATCTATCTATCTATCTATCTATCTATCTATCTATCTATCTATCTATCTATCTAACCATATAATAACCATATAACAATTACAGCACGGAAACAGGCCATCTCGACCCTTCTAGTCTGTGCCGAACACATAATCTCCCCTAGTCCCATATACCTGCGCTCAGACCATAACCCTCCATTCCTTTCCCATCCATATAACTATCCAATTTATTTTTAAATGATAAAAACGAACCTGCCTCCACCACCTTCACTGGAAGCTCATTCCACACAGCTACCACTCTCTGAGTAAAGAAGTTCCCCCTCATGTTACCCCTAAACTTCAGTCCCTTAATTCTCAAGTCATGTCCTCTATCTATCTATCTATCTATCTATCTATCTATCTATCTATCTATCTATCTATCTATCTATCTATCTATCTATCTATCTATCATTTGTTCGCTGTGGGTACTGTGTTTACACACCTGTCATGCCATTGCAAGTAAGAATGTAATTGTCCTGTTGTCAGTACAAATTATAATTAAATACTCTTGACATGTCCAGTGACAACCATTTTCTGCTCTTCAACTACTAATGGGGCAGCTGCACATTGGATTGTGGCCCAGTGTGACAGAAGAACAGCAGAATATTTCCACGTCACAATGGTCAATGGCAGGAGGGTCAGGTGGCAGTTGATGGGCATGTATGGGGTAAGGTAAAGTTTAGGTATACAGGGAGATAAGGTTGTGATTTAATTGGAATGCTCCCCAGCGAGCTCAGGTGGACATAATGGACCAAATGGCTTTTTTCCCTGAGGGCAGGGCAGTGCCGTGGGATTACAATTGGTGCTGCTGTGTAGCTGCTCTGAGGACCTGGATTTGATTGGACTCTGTCAGTGTGGAATTTGTACATTATCTCCAAGACCAGGTGTTCAGGTTTCCTCCTATTTCTAAATGATGTGTGGTAGATAAATTGTGGACTGTATGTTACTGTAAGTGGTTAAAATAAATCAAAGGGACAATTAGAAATATATGCAGTAGGCCATTTGGCCCTTTAGACAATAGACAATAGGTGCAGGAGTAGGCCATTCGGCCCTTCGAGCCAGCACCGCCATTCAATGTGATCATGGCTGATCATCCCCAATCAGTACCCCGTTCCTGCCTTCTCCCCATATCCCCTGACTCCGCTATTTTTAAGAGCCCCATCTAGCTCTCTCTTGAAAGCATCCAGAGAACCTGCCTCCACCGCCCTCTGAGGCAGAGAATTCCACAGACTCACCACTCTCTGTGAGAAAAAGTGTTTCCTCGTCTCCGTTCTAAATGGCTTACTCCTTATTCTTAATCTGTGGCCCATGGTTCTGGACTCCCCCAACATCAGGAACATGTTTCCTGCCTCTAGCGTTTCCAAGCCCTTAACAATCTTATATGTTTCAATGAGATGCCCTCTCATCCTTCTAAACTCTAAACTTTGAGCCAGCACTGCCATTCAATATGATCATGGCTGATCACCCAAAATGATTACCCTGTTCCTGCTTTCTTCCCATATCCATGGACTCTGTTAGCCCTAAGAGCTATATCTAACTCTCTTGAAAACATCCAGTGAATTGGCCTCCACTGCCTTCTGTGGTAGAGAATTGATAGATACATGAGAGAGAATAAGGTACAGGTTTACAAAGAAGGAAGTAGGGGGAAAGAAACAAATGGGATTTGTGCTGCTGGGAGCTGGCAACCACTTAATGGGCCAAAACCTCATTCTTTGAAAGTAAGTAATTACGAGAAAATGGCATAGCTAAACAACTGTTTTAAATTAACTTGTTCCATACCTTTAACCATCTTGGATAACTTGTTTCTGACAGTTCCTTTCAAAATTTAAAATTTAGAGTTTCTCTAAACTTTTGTCAAAACTCAGCCTTTTAAAATTAAAAATCTAACTAATTTATTTAAATGTACTGCCTCCAATATTTGAATGGCTCCTTTAAACTCCAAAGAGCACATTTAATTTATTGCATTTTAAAATTATTAAGCGTAGGAACAGTATAACAATATAATTGGTTGCATGGTAACCCCATTTAATGAAAAATAGAACTAATGGGAGATCAGGAACATAATGTTGAACACAGGCCCAGTTTTTAGCCTGACCTCTATCAGTTCTGACCCCAATACACCTTCTGATCCCAAACCCGCCACTTTGTTCCGACACATGGGTTTTTCCTTTACATGCGCACACACGCCCGCTCACACATGCATGTGCACACACACACACGCGCACACGCATGTGTGCGCACACACGCACACACTGGATGTAACTGCAAGCCCCACAACGTGGCCTCAAATAAAAAAATCACTGACACACCATGAAACAAATAATTTATGTGCCTTAACAAGTAAATGTCAACGTCTCAGTAATTTTCTCTTTTTATTTTCAATTAGTGCCAGAAAAGAACATTTTCTAGTCAATAAAATCCACGCCTAGTAAAATTCAAGATGCCCTGCACAGTTAATTTTCACTCTCATCCTCAAGGGATATACTTCCATTTGTACAACTTTGTACTTTGCCATTCCACGCACAGCTCTGTCCCTCAGGGCCACTTTGAATAAGCTTTCCAAAGCAGTTCAAAATTGAAGAACAACCTCATTCTGTGGACTTACATCTGCTCAAACAAAGTTGAGGCAATTCAAAAATCAGGTCACCTTTACAAGAATGACACCAGTCAGAGATTGCAGTGCCGACTTGCAGGAAGGCAAAGGAGGATCAAAGCCGCCTCTGAAGCGAGAACGCCATCGGCTATGAGATGGCTTCCTGTATCATGGGAAATCTGAAACTCCTATTGAATTGAAAACCAAATCTTAACAAGCAGGCTAAAATGTTCAATGAGTTCATACATGTTTCCCCTCCAAAAAAAGACTGGATTCTTAACAAAAATACAAAATTCAAATCTGTTCTAGCATCTCCATGGCTCTGACCATCAACGCATAACAGCACAACTAAAGTTGGCTCAAAAACATTGGTACCAACATAATCATTTAAAATTCAGCAAATCTATCCATAGATGAGACTTTTGAGCCTTTGTGGATGCTGAACACCTCCCAACAGACAGGCACAGCTAGCTCCAGAGACTCCAGTTTTATTCTAAACTTGTGATGGACCATATCCTGTGCCTGAATATTGTGTACAGTTTTGGTCTCCTAATCTGAGGAAAGACATTCTTGCTGTAGAAGGAGTACAGAGAAGGTTCACCAGACTGATTCCTGGGATGTCAGGACTTTCATATGAAGAAAGACAGGATAGACTCGGCTTGTACTCGCTAGAATTTAGAAGATTAACGGGGGATCTTATAGAAACTTACAAAATTCTTAAGGGGTTGGACAGGCTAGATGCAGGAAGATTGTTCCCGATGTTGGGGAAGTCCAGGACAAGGGGTCACAGTTTAAGGATAAGGGTGAAGTCTTTTAGGACCGAGATGAGAAAAATATTTTTCACACAGTGGTGAAATCTGTGGAATTCTCTGTCACAGAAGGTAGTTGAGGCCAGTTCATTGGCTATATTTAAGAGGGAGTTAGATGTGGCCCTTGTGGCTAAAGGGATCAGGGGGTATGGAGAGAAGGCAGGGATGGGATACTGAGTTGGATGATCAGCCATGATCATATTGAATGGCGGTGCAGGCTCGAAGGGCCGAATGGCCTACTCCTGCACCTATTTTCTATGTTTCTATGGATTCTACCTTGGCACAAAAAATTGCAACTATTTGATCACAGACAGTAGAGCCAAATCTGATTGAGGAGGAAAAACTATCAATGAGATACTTTCTTAATACAATGATTTAACACAAGGCAGTGTAAGTGTTTTTCTTCCACCAAAAGTGAAGTACTGAAGATGCTAAAAATATGAAATAAAACCAAAGGTGGGGAATATTCAAAGGTCAGGCAGCATCTGTGATGAGAATAATTGATTTTCCCCCCCAACTCCTCCAATTCTTTTGCTGATATATTATGCGTCAAAAAAAAAAAAGATGTTTGCTATATTTGTTTTCATATACAGTCCGTACTAATGATTCCAAATTTTATTTCCATATTTATCTGCATGTATTCAAATGATCTTCCGTTAAATTCCTAAACTGGGGAGATCTTTTTTTTTTCCTTTTTTTTTCTTAGAAGCAAACACATATTATGGTAAAAACATTTCATGTATATCAGTCGTACATTATTAATATTATCAGTTGTGGATTGATTCTGCTTCTAGATTTTTTTTATAGATAGGGAATAAGAGAGAAAGAAGAAAAAAAACAAATGACATGATAAAAAAAGAATGGAATGATTTACTAATAATACATCATTGGAGATAGGTTCGTGGATTATAAAGTGTAACTTGTCATCTAATCCTGAGTTCAAGCTTCAGTTATGTTCCCGTGCTGAACCGATCTACCCCTTCAAATAGTCAATGAATGGAGACCATATTCTGACAAAAAGTCAACTGGGGAGATTCTAACTCAATTGTTTAAACGTCCACATACTGGTCCAGTAACCAGGTGTTATACCCTGTGCTGTCACAATGGACATTTTTTTCCAAGCATAAATCCTGTGATTTATCTCCAGATGGCAGCCAACAAATTAGGGAGAGGAACTTGGTCCCACGCAATATATGAGAATTATCACTTGTAGTAGGTTGACAGAAACAAGGAAGCATCTTAAATTGTTTCTCTAAGAAATAAAAGGTTGTCAATTTTACATATAAGGATATTTGCAAAGCTTCAGAAAGAGCATTAATTTTACATGGGTTAGACTGCATAAGCAATTTGTATGTTAATTATAGCTCAGACAAATAAAAGAAAATCATACCTGAATCAAGTAGCGAGAATTTCCCAGCATCGTTAATTGCCCTGTGCAAAACACTCCCATGTAAAGGTGACTGGTAAAGAAGAGATCACACAAAACTCAATACAGTTCAAAATATTTATGGCTTAAAATTATGACATGAAATTAGCTGAATGAATGCTTTCTGCTGTTCCATGACATTGCCATTTTCACTATTTCAGTCTAAGTCATAACACACACAAACCCTTTTGACAATTATCTTTTCCCAAACATGAGTTTTAATACACAATCTGAAAAAACTATTAAAATAAAACAGTTTGATTTGTTTTAATTGCAGTTAGCATTACAAAAGATGATTATAAATGATATTTGTATCTAATGCTAGCATAATTGAAAAAACATGTGGACAGTTATGTGGATAGGAAAGGTTTATACAGGCAAATGTGACTAGCTTTGATGGTGCATCTTGGTCGGCATGGATGAGTTAGGCTGATAGGTCTGCTTCCATGATGTATTGCTTTGACTGCAATTGATGAGTTTTAGCACATTTTTCATTCCATTTTACCACAGGTTTCTTGTGCATATCTATCTATATACTTTTACACACACCCCTCAAACACACTAAAACACACGCCCCTCAACATCAGTGGCACCACAGTGGAGAGAGTGGAGAGCATAAAGTTCCTCGGTGTGCAAATTACAGACAGTCTCACCTGGTCCAGGAACAACACTGGGATTGTCAAACGGGCCCATCAGCGACTGCACTACCTGAGGAAACTCAAACAGGTCTCACTTCCCACCAACATCCTCAGGACTTTTTACAGGGGTACTGTGGAGTCTGTACTCACATACTGCATAAATACGTGGTACTCCACCAGTAACTGCTTGGACAGGAAGGCTCTGCAGAGGGTAGTGAGGGGAGCAGAGAGGATCATTGGCGTCTCCCTACCCTCGGTACAAGAACTGTTCCAGAGCCGCTGCCTGAAAAAAGCTCTGAGAATAGCTAAGGACAAACTGCATCCCCTCCACACACACACCTGGATCTCCTGCCATCAGGCAAGAGATATAGCAGCATCAAAGCCCGGACTACCAGACTCCTAAACAGCTTCCTGCCACAGGCTGTGAGGCTGCTAAACAGTCACTCTGTACTCACAGTCACCTGATTCTGCGGCTGGCACTGACATTTTAATAACTCTGGCACTGGCCACTCAAATCAGCTGCCCTGGACATTTTAATGATTGGTTTTTACTGTATTTTAATGTTGCTGTTTTACCTGCTTTTAACTATTTATACTGTTTCACCAGGGACTGGATTGTTTTTGCTGTTATTATGTGTGAAATGTTTAAGTTTTTATGTGCGATGCTCCGGTATTCCCTGGGAAACGTCTTCTCATTTTGCACTGTACAAGATGACAATAAAGGTTGATTGATTGATTGATTGATTGATTGATTATCTCCTCAATGATTGTTAGACCACCAGCTGGTACCAACCACATTCAAACCTTAGAAAAGTGAAAATACAATATCTGAACCATCTCCAGAAATCAAAATCCTAATTTAGTTTCTTGCTTTCCAACAGGGTTGGACAAAGAGCTTTGCACTGTACATGTGACAATAATAAACTATACTAAGTCGTGTTGATTTCCACAAAAGAACACAGAAATATTGCTGTTCAAATGACAGTGCAACAAATATTTAAATTCAAATCTCCCTTATCAAGTGGTTTAGGCAACAAAATTGTAATGGAATCAAAACAAAACTACAGATGCTTAAAAAGAGAAGATCTACAATAAGGGTACACTCTAAATTTCTTAAAGTAATAATAACTTTAAGAAGGGGTATTTGGAGATAGTGGAAGTAAAGGAAACAAGTTGAAACAGGAAATTTCGGCCATATTTATGCAGAGCGAAAAACTATTGATTATCTTGAGTTAAAGCTAAACTTCAGGAGCCTTAACCTTCCAATGGAAGATGCAGCGTCACTTTTCAAGCTTTCAACAGGCATTGAGGTACAGTAATGCAAGAGTTCAGAGTGGGAATGAGAATTAAAGCGACAGGAGACGGGAAAGTCAAGTCCCAGACTGAGCAGAGCTGTTCAGCAAAGTGATTACCCAATCTGCTTGCAGTTTCTTCTATGTACAGGAGACCACATTTTGAGCACTAAGTACAAACCATTACATCAGGAATGGAAGTGAACTGCTGTTTCTCTAGAATCGATGATACATAGACAATAGGTGCAGGAGTTGACCCTTCGAGCCAGCACCGACATTCAATGTGATCATGGCTGATCATCCACAATCAGTACCCCGTTCCTGCCTTCTCCCCATACCCTTTCATTCTGCTAGCCCCAAGAGCTCTATCTAACTCTTTTGAATGCATCCAGTGAATCAGCCTCCACTGCTTTCTGAGGCAGAGATTTCCACAAATTCACAACTGTCTGTGTGAAAAAGTTTTTCCTCATCTCAGTTCTAAATGGCCTACTCTTCAACTGTGGCCCCTAGTTCTGGACTC
Organism: Amblyraja radiata; assembly: GCF_010909765.2. NCBI lineage: Eukaryota > Metazoa > Chordata > Chondrichthyes > Rajiformes > Rajidae > Amblyraja > Amblyraja radiata. The sequence continues at coordinate 1,688,289 of NC_045956.1, forward strand.
CCCCAACATCGGGATCATGTTTCCTGCATCATGTTTCCTGCATTTAGCGTGTGAACCTACGCTGCACTCCCTCAATAGCAAGAATGTCCTTCCTCAAATTAGGAGACCAAAACTGCATACAATACTTCAGGTGTGGTCTCACCAGGAAGCAGAAGGACCTCTTAACTCCTATACTCAACTCCTCTCATTATGAAGGCCAACATGGCATTAGCTTTCTTCACTGCCTGCTGCACCTGCATGCTTACTTTCAGTGACTGGTGTACAAGGACACCCAGGTCTCGTTGTACTTCTCCTTTTGCTAACTTGACACCAATCAGATAATCTGCCTTCCCGTTCTTGCCTCCAAAGTGAATAACCTCACATTTATCTACATTAAACTGCATCTGCCATGCATCTACCCACTCACCCAACCTGTCCAAGTCACCTTGCATTCTCATGGCATCTTCTTCACAGTTCACACTGCCACCCAGCTTTGTGTCATCTGCAAATTTGCTAATGGTACTTTTGATTCCATCATCTAAGTCATCAATGTATATTGTAAATAGCTGCGGTCCCAGCACCGAGCCTTGCGGTACCCCACTAGTCGCAGCCTGCCATTCTGAAAGGGACCCGTTAATCCCTACTCTTTGTTTCCTGTCTGCCAACCAATTTTCTATCCATTTCAGCACTCTACCCCCAATACCATGTGCCCTAATTTTGCCCACTAATCTCCCGTGTGGGACCTTATCAAAGGCTTTCTGAAAGTCCAGATACACTACACCCACTGGCTCTCCCTTGTCCATTTTACTTGTCACATCCTCAAAAGATTCCAAAAGATTAGTCAAGCATGATTTCCCCTTCGTAAATCCATGCTGACTTGAACCAATCCTGTTACTGCTATCCAAATGTGCCGCTATTACATCTTTAATAATTGATTCCAGCATCTTCCCCACCACCGATGTCAGACTAACTGGTCTATAATTCCCTGCTTTCTTGCTCCCTCCTTTCTTAAAAAGTGGGATAACATTAGCTTCCCTCCAATCTGCAGGAACAGATACAGAATCTATAGAATCTATGGACATGCACATCTCTGAAGATCTTTCCTGGTCCGAGAACACTAATGCAATCATCAAAAAAGCACATCAGCGCCTCTACTTCCTGAGAAGATTACGGAGAGTCGGATTGTCAAGGAAGACTCTCTCTAACTTCTACAGGTGCACAGTTGAGAGCATACTGACCGGTTGCATCGTGGCTTGGTTCAGCAATTTGAGCGCCCTGGAGAGGAAAAGACTACAAAAAGTAGTAAACACTGCCCAGTCCATCATCGGCTCTGACCTTCCTTCCATCGAGGGGATTTATCGCAGTCGCTGCCTCAAAAAGTCTGGCAGTATCATCAAAGACCCACACCATCCTGGCCACACACTCATCTCCCTGCTACCTTCAGGTAGAAGGTACAGGAGCCTGAAGACTGCAACAACCAGGTTCAGGAATAGCTACTTCCCCTCAGCCATCAGGCTATTAAACCTGGCTCGGACAAAACTCTGATTATTAGCAACCACTTTCTGTTATTTGCACTACCAGTTTATTTATTCATGTGTGTATATATTTATATCATGGTATATGGACACATTTATCTGTTTTGTAGTAAATGCCTACTATTTTCTGTGTGCTTAAGCAAAGCAAGAATTTCATTGTCCTATACAGGGACACATGACAATAAACTCACTTGAACTTGAACATTGGGAAATGATTGTTTGGTCCCCAGATAATAGGAAAAGAAGGTGGCGGAATCCAAATGGTGTTGGCAGAAATTATGGAAGATGATCCGTTGAATGTTGAGGTTAGAGTAGCAAGGGCAAAGTGAACCCTACACTTGTCCTGGGAGGTGAAAGGTTGGGAGTTGAGATGCAGGAAGTAGGAGAAGTACTTCCAGTTGAAAGTACAGTCAATGATGGCAGCATGAAAGCCACAGTTAAGGAAGACATCTGAAAAGAATTGGTGGAAAGTCATAATCCAAAATGCGTGACAAAAAAGGAGAATGGAATGGAGTTATTAAAGGAAGTAGCAGAGGAGATTAGGTCTTTAAACCATTGGGAGCCAGTGGGCTTTTTATGGATTCCTGTCACTAACCTATTCTCAGAGGTAAATAAAGAGGGATATCATACGAGGGAAGTCAGATTTGGACCATGTGATGGTGAAAGTGAGGTGGATCTTAGCTGCAAAGGCAATTACATTTCCCATGGAAGCAACACCAACATGGTCAATAGTGTAACGGCAAAGGAGTTGAGGATGGACCCTGAAGGGGTCTGAAAGAAGGACTGCAGATGTAGGAAGGAACTGAAGATGTTGGTTTACACCGAAGATAGACACAAAATGCTGGAGTAACTCAGTGTTTCGGAGAAAGAGGGAAAGCAAAGGTTACTTGAAGTTAGAGAAATCAATATTCATACTGCTGGATTGTAAGCTGCCCAGGCAAAATATGAGGTGCTGTTCCTCCAATTTGCATGTGGAGGAGGCCCAGGATAGAATGGTAAGTATAGGAGTAGAAAGGAGAGTTAAGGCAAATATTGGTTAGGTCCATGGAACTTTCACATGTGGCTTGGAGACAGTGAGTGGAGATAAATAAGCTATTCAACATGAGACTGGGAAGAGCCAAGCAAAGGAAGATGACTAATTGAGCATCTTTTCAACAAGAACCATCAGATCATCTTGATGTGGAATGTAGCAATAGAAGGATTGGGCATCAATGATGAAAATGAACTGTTTGAAACCAAGAAATTGGGCACTATCAAAGTAGCAGAGGGCTGCAGTGAAAATGGACTGGCCAAGGTGAGAAGGACTTAAGGTGAGAGATAAGATTATGCCTCATGGATCCCCAATCCTCTACAGCCTACTTCTACCTTCTTCCAAAGATCCAGAGGCACAGGTGTCCTGGCAGACTCATGGTCAGCCTGCATTTCCCCTGACAGAATGATTGAAAGCTGGAAGCCCTTGGCATGGAAAGATTTTGGTGACACTCCAGGAAGCATGCAGGAGTGATCATGATTCAGGATGGATCAAGATGCCAAGCAGCTTGACTTTAAATGACTGCTTCCCACAGGCTAGTCAGACATCCCTTACTGAACTCCATTAGACTATACTCATTGGAGTTTAGAAAAATGAGAAAAAAGTTCTAACTGAAGCCCATCATTTTACAGTGCATTGACAAGGTAGATACTGATAGGAGGATTCCCCTCATGGAAAAATCCCAAACTAATGAGAATAAGTTAAAATTGGAGGCCACTCTTTCATGACAGAAATTAAGAAGAATGTCTTCACTCCCAGTTGAGGATCTTTAAAATTGTCTATTCCAGTGAAATAGACAATAGACAATAGGTGCAGGAGTAGGCCATTCGGCCCTTCGAGCCAGCACCACCATTCAATGTGATCATGGCTGATCATCCCCAATCAGTGCCCCGTTCCTGCCTTCTCCCCATATCCCGACTCCGCTACTTTTAAGAACCCTATCTAGCTCTCTCTTGAAAGCATCCAGAGAGCCTACCTCCGCCACTCTCTGAGGCAGAGAATTCCACAGACTCACAACTCTCTGTGAGAAAAAGTGTTTCCTCGTCTCCGTTCTAAATGGCTTACTCCTTATTCTTAAACTGTGGCCCCTGGTCCTGGACTCCCCCAACATCGGGAACATGTTTCCTGCCTCTCGCATGTCCAAGCCTTTAACAATCTTATATGTTTCAATGAGATGCCCTCTCATCCTTCTAAACTCCAGAGTGTACAAGCCCAGCTGCTCCATTCTCTCAGGATATGACAATCCCGCCATCCCGGAAATTAACCTTGTAAACCTACGCTGCACTCCCTCAATAGCAAGAATGTCCTTCCTCGAATACAGTCTGATTCATTTAACATATTCAAAGCTGAAACTGAATTTTATAAAAGGGACTTGGTGGTTACGAGGGACAGCGGCAAATTGGAGTGGAGGCCTAAATCATATCAGCATTGACTGTGCTTTTGGGAATGAGAGTGAGCGAGCGAGCAAGTAGATGGGAGTAAGAGGGAGCAGGGGGGAGGGAGCAGGGGGGAGGGAGCAGGGGGGAGGGAGCGGGAGGGAGGGAGGGAGCGGGAGGGAGGGAGGGAGCAAGCAGAAGCAAAGAAAAGTGATAATCGATTATGAAAATGGAGAGAATATGAATAATTTTGACTGAATCAGATAAATTAATTTGCTGGAAATAATATTTTCCTCTTTCGTAGGGAAATCAATTAAACAAATCCTTTCCCTCATCTGCTCTATCCCTTCATTCATCAGTAACGAAATGAGAAATCTTGATGATGTGGTGAACATTAAGGATACATTTTAGAGATAAAAGATAAACGAGGTGATAAGCCTAGTCATGATGATAAAAAATGACAGGCAGGTGTGACGGAAATAATGAGATGGAAAAGACATGTTCATAAAACGTGAAAGGAAAGTGCTGCAGGAAGTGTTACTTGACATATGAAAGGCTTCATACATATTACAGAGATATTTTCATCTGTGCATCAATTATCTATTATGAATATGCAATATTTTTCAAAGTTTATAAGGGATTTGAATTATAACAGGATAAGCTAAGCGGCTTTATTTTGCAAAATCTTACATTCCTTTTATTAGTAACAGATAAATTAAGTGTAGTTCAATGAATATCGCAGTGGATACCTTAATTAATAAATCATAAATTCAATACCACATTTAAATAGATTAAAAAAAATAAACATTTACCTTTTCACTCGTAGCTTCAGAAGGAGTTTGGTCGACTTCTTCATTCTCATTTTCTCCCATTTTCAGGTTGCTGACCACTATGGTCCCCACTATGCTTGAACCATCTAGGGGACTGAAACATAAATGAATACTCATAAATCAAAAAGTTTTTTAAAATCCTCAAACGTACTTTGCTTTTAGTTGTACATTCTCAAATGAACACGGCAGGTGTTACACTGCAAGGGCCAGGAAGCGAGCGGGCAAGACCATCTCTGACCCCCCTCACCCTGGCCACAAACTCTTTGAATCACTTCCCTCTGGAAGGCAACTCCGGACTGTCAAAGCTGCCACAGCCAGACATAAAAACAGTTTTTATCCACGAGTAGTTGCTCTACTCAACAGCCAAAAATCTGTAGCGTCCCTTTGATCTGGTATTTTGTTGGTTCACATGCTTGATCAATGGTGTTTTATCATGAATGTTTTATTATTATTAATGTTTAGTGTTTTCTGAGTCATTCGTAACTGTCACTGTATGTCATGTTGTTACTTGTGGGTGGAGCACCGAGGCAAATTCCTTGTATGTGAATACTTGGCCAATAAACTTACTTACTTAATTTATTTCAAGCATATTGTGGCTGCAGAACTATTCAAAGAGATATCCATATTTTATCCATGTATACACAGATAACACAATCATATTGCCCACTACCAAGTGGCAAGATCATTGCACACTCAAAAATTGTAAACATTCAACAGACTAATAACATATCTTACTTGTCACAGTAACATTCCTGTGAAAAGATGATTTGTTAAATCATCTAGTGTAAATGTAAGAATACATTCTCTATTCCAATAGAATCAATCAGTGTCAGTTTTAGACAATAATACAATATGTTTTCATTTCTACATTATTTGTCTAATTCGGAGTAATATTGAGCATCCTGGCTTCACGAATAATGCAGTAAACAAGGAACCACGTCTGACCTTCAAAAGATTTGAAACCCAGCGAGGTAGTAATATTTTCTGACGGCTAATGAACAGAATAACTCAGCTGGTGCACACAAGACAAAGTGGTTTATTCTCTGGGAAATGTGGACTAGATAGAGTAACTGGGACAGAATTAGGTGATGTATAATGTCACAAGAATGTCTCTTGTCACAATGTTCAGCAGCACTGTAAGCCTCTGTTCTATACAGTGCCCTCCATAACGTTTGGGACAAAGACCCATTATTTATTTATTTGCCTCTGTACTCCACAATTTGAGATTTGTAATAGAAAAAAATCACATGTGGTTAAAGTGCACATTGTTATGTAAAAATTACAGCAGTGTTTATACATAGTCCCCCTATTTCAAGGCACAGCAATGTCAAAGTAGTCATGTTTAGTATTTTGTTGCATATCCTTTGCATGCAATGACTGCTTGAAGTCTGTGATTCATGGACATCACCAGTTGCTGGGTACACACAATTGCCCAGCAATTGTGTGTACATTCGATATTCCAGCATCTGCAGTTCCCTTTTGAACACCAGTTGCTGGGTGTCTTCTCTGGTGATGCTCTACCAAGCCTGTATTACAGCCATCTTTAGCTCATGCTTGTTTTGGGGGCTAGTCCCCTTCAGTTTTCTCTTCAGCATATAAAAGGCATGCTCAATTGGGTTCAGATCAGGTTGACTTGGCCACTCAAGAATTTACTATTTTTTAGCTTTGAAAAACTACGTTGTTGCTTTAGCAGTATGTTTGGGATCATTGTCTTGTTGTAGAATGAACGCCGGCCAATGAGTTTTGAGGCATTTGTTTGAACTTGAGCAGATAGGATGTGTCTATACACTTCAGAATTCATTATGCTTCTACCATCAGCAGTTGTATCATCAATGAAGATAAGTGAGCCAGTACCTTCAGCAGCCATACATGCCCTGGCCATAACACCCCCACCACCGTTTTTCACAGATGATGTGGCATGCTTTGGGTCTTGGACAGTTCTTTCTCTCTCCATACTTTGTTCTTGCCATCACTCTGATATAAGTTAATCTTCGTCTCATCTGTCCACAAGACCTTTTTCCAGAACTGTGGTTGCTCTTTTAAGTACTTCTTGGCAAACTGTAACCTGGCCATCCTATTTTTGTGGTTAACCAGTAGTTTGCATCTTGCAGTGTAGCCTCTGTATTTCGGTTCATGAAGTCTTCTGCGGACAGTGGTCATTGACAAATCCACACCTGACTCCTGAAGAGTGTTTCTGATCTGTCGGACATGTATTTGGGGATTTTTCTTTATTATAGAGAGAATTCTTCTGTCATCAGCTGTGGGTGTCTTCCTTGGCCTGCCAGTCCTTTTGTGATTAGTAAGCTCACCAGTGCTCTCTTTCTTCTTAATGATGTTCCAAACATTTGATTTTGGTAAGTCTAAGGTTTGGCTGATGTCTCTAACAGTTTTATTCTTGTTTCTCAGTCTCATAATGGCTTCTTTGACTTTCATTGGCACAACTTTGGTCCTCCTGTTGATAAACAGCAATAAAAGTTTCAAAAGGTGATGGAAAGACTGGAGGAAAGACTTGGTGCTGAGAGCTCTCTTATACCTGCATTAAAGAGGCAATTAAACACACCTGAGTAATTACAAACACCCGTGAAGCCATGTGTCCCAAAATGGGGGGACTATGTATAAAGACAGCTGTAATTTCTACATGGTGAAACCAAAATGTATAAATATACCTTTAATAAAATCTGACAATATGCATTTTAACCACATGTGATTTTTTTCCTATTACAAATCTCAATTTGTGGAGTACAGAGGCAAATAAATAAATGATGGGTCTTTGTCCCAAACAATATGGAGGGCACCGTATATTCAAATGAAAGTCACGATTACATTTGTTTCCCCCACTCTTTCAGTCAATGTTTCCTCGATCATAGGAACTAGCTGCAGAAACAAAAATGCCTTCAACTCCCTTCTGGTCCCATTGTCATCAAATACATTAAACGAGGGTCCTCTTGATCTTCAGCTGGTGTAACAAAAGGTTTTACTCATGTCAAAACTACTCAAAATTATAAACTGCTATTAAATCTTTCCTTAACCTTCCTGACTGGTTGCTCATTGATGGAGTGTCAACACTTATTGAAGCTTGCCCAACTAACAATCATTTCCTCCAATCTGTCAGGAAAAGTAGAAGAGCAGTAATTTGTACAAAATATTTTATGTGCACAGAGATTAACCGTGGGAGATTCTGTTCTTTTGAATATCTTGCCATTAACCTTCAAACAGATGAAACTGTGCTCACTAACACTGTACAGGTCACCCAGACAGCTATCCTTATTCCAATTCTCCAAATTGATATCACTGGTCATCATGAGATATGACAGAGTGATTTTAAATGGAAATTAACATTCAAGTAAACAACAGCACAGACCTCAAGGCGACGGGGTTTCTGAGCTTACTTGACACGCGCGACTTGACTCAACATGTAAATGAGGCCACTCACAAACAGGGAAATACACTGGACCTGGTAATATCCCCAGGGCTAAAAATTGCTAACATCCTGGTGTTTGATTTTACTGTTTCTGACCATTACTGTGTGCTTTTCAATGTGTTTTTTAAAAGTTGTTTAGGCCCCTTTGGAGTCTACATGTAAACGGTGCTTTTTAGATCCAGCAGCAGAATTCAAATTTTCTGAGCTTGTAAGTTCATCCTCTCTTCTCACCCCGGGAGATTCTATTGACGAAATGATAAAAGCTTGCAAATTACGCGACCTCGTGGTCGCGTTGAGGCGCGACGGTCCCGCGAATTCGCGCGCGACTTCATTCGACCGCACAAGCATCTGGAGCGAGTGACGTCATTTGAAGACGGACTCAAAGCTGGAGTAACTCAGCGGGACCGGCAGCATCTCTGGAGAGAAGCAATGGGTGATGTTTCGTGTCAAGAGTCTTCTTCAGTCTGAAAGAAACGTCACCCATTGTTTCTCTCCAGAGATGCTGCCGGTCCCGCTGAGTTACTCCTGCATTTTGTGTCAATCTTCAATTTTCTTGGCCCCGCTCTGGGAGTAGAAGTGGGGGCGGATCCAGACCGCAACGGCCGTGAGCCCCAGGCCGAGTTCGACGATCGTTTGCCTGCTTCTGCTGCTGTTGGAGGTGAGACGTTGCGTCGCGCCAGGGACTTGGGCATGTCCCACTTTGGCCGTCAGTTACGCGACAGGCCGTTGGCGCACGAAGATTTAATTCGCTACAAAAATTTCAGAGCCCCGCGCGATGTCGCGCACAACTACATACCCCTCCGCGCTTCTCAGTGGGACCGGCCCCGCGTGGCCATACGATGCCCGTGCGCCTCAACGCGATCACGAGGTCGCGTAATTTGTATGCCAAGGACACGTAAGTGGGACAGGGCCTTTAGGGTTAAAACCTCTCCATGGTTAAATAACTGTTCATACGTTTAAAAAATCATGTAGAGTAGCTGAAAGAAAGTGGAGAAAAACAGGACTAGAAGTACATCTTGGCATCTATAAAGAAACCATTGCTACATAATAATGCTGTTAGATCTGTAAGAGTGACCCATTTTTCTCAAGTTATCACCGAAAGTTTTTATCTTACAAATAGTAAGATTTTGTTCTCCACCATTGACAGATCACTAAACTCTGCTTCAACCCGTGAGTTTTTAAGCCAAGCTTCTGGTGAAAAATGTGAGCTGTTTGTCGATTAGTTTAAAGATAAGGTTCAGACTATCAGAGCTGGTATCCCCTTTAGATTCTACTGTCCTCTGCTGCTGACCTAGCAAGGCGCAGGCAAAAATGAGCAATTTCATAAGTATTTCTACCTCAGAACTTTGTAAAATTGTGGCTGAGAGCTAATCCACTACCTGTCATTTCGACACGGTTCCTACAACGTTTTTAAAGAGCGTTTTTTAACAGTTTATCCAGCTTTGTTCTTACAATTGCAGGAATCTAAGAACAATCTAAGAACAAATTGCAGCTTTGTTCTTAGATGCAGAAAAAATGTTCCCAATGTTGGGCGAGTCCAGAACCAGGGGCCACAGTCTTAGAATAAAGGGGAGGTCATTTAAGACTGAGGTGAGAAAAAAACGTTTTCACCCAGAGAGTTGTGAATTTATGGAATTCCCTGCCACAGAGGGCAGTGGAGGCCAAGTCACTGGGTAGATTTAAGAGAGAGTTAGATAGAGCTCTATGGGCTAGTGGAGTCAAGGGATATGGGGAGAAGGCAGGCACGGGTTATTGATAGGGGACGATCAGCTATGATCACATTGAATGGCGGTGCTAGCTCGAAGGGCCAAATGGCCTCCTCCTGCACCAATTTTCTATGTTTCTAATTATAAACAACTCCCTTGAGACTGGAATTTTCCCAGATACTTATAAAACTGCTATCGTAAAGCCTCTGTTAAAGAAACCAAAGTTAGACAGTGGGCTACTGAGCAATTCCAGACCCATATCAAATCTACCCTTGATCAGCAAGGTGCTGGGGAAAGTGGTATTCAACCAAATACAACACTGTCTGAATCAAAATGACCTTTTAGGAGAAATTTCAATCTGGCTTCAGAGCACTGAGGCTGCCCTTATAAAAATAGTCAGTGACCTTTGAGTTAGCACTGATGAGGCCAAAGTCTCAGTGCTGATCCTCTTAGACCTCACACCAGCTTTTGACACAATAGATCATGGTATTCTTATGGATCGCCTTGAAAACTGGGCTGACCTGTCAGATCATGTACTAAGTTGGTTCCAATCATATATAAGTGGAAGGAAGTACTTTGTTAGCCTTGGGGACGATGTATCACAGCTGTATGATATACCCTTTGGTGTAGCACAAGATAGCTGACTTGGCTTGTTACTCTTTTCTTGGTATATGCTGCCGCTAGGAGGAGTTATCAGACAGCATCATGTAAATTCTCTAAGTTATGCCGATGACACTGATTCCTGGGATGTCAGGACTTTCATATGAAGAAAGACCGGATAGACTCGGCTTGTACTTGCTAGATTTTAGAAGATTGAGGGGGGATCTTATAGAAACTTACAAAATTCTTAAGGGGTTGGACAGGCTAGATGCAGGAAGATTGTTCCCAATGTTGGGGAAGTCCAGAACAAGGGGTCACAGTTTAAGGATAAGGGGGAAATATTTTAGGACCGAGATGAGAAAAACATTTTTCACACAGAGAGTGGTGAATCTGTGGAATTCTCTGCCACAGAAGGTAGTTGAGGCCAGTTCATTGGCTATATTTAAGAGGGAGTTAGATGTGGCCCTTGTGGCTAAAGGGATCAGGGGGTATGGAGAGAAGGCAGGTACAGGATACTGAGTTGGATGATCAGCCATGATCATATTGAATGGCGGTGCAGTCTCGAAGGGCCGAATGGCCTACTCCTGCACATATTTTCTATGTTTCTATGTTTTTGACCTCAGTGTTTTTGTTTTTTCTCCTTTCACAATTTTTCTAGTTTATATTTTTATATAAATCTGTGCTTTTTTATGCTATTAACTGCCTATGTCCTTACTGTATTAAATTGTGATTTTGTTTAGATCGGTGTGTTTGTGGAAAGCACTTTGGGTTGCATTCAATTATATGAACATTGCTATATAAATAAAGTTATTATTATTATTATTATTATTATTACTGTTGTATGATGAGCTGAACTATATTAAAAAAAATAGCAAGCAGCATCAATGCGCTGCGTTTGATCATTGAACATCAGGGTAGTGATTATTAAACAAAGTTTGACACGAGCCACTCGAGGAGATTTCAGGTTTAAGAAAGAACTGCAGATGCTGGAAAAATCGAAGGTAGACAAAAATGCTGGAGAAACTCAGTGGGTGAGGCAGCATCTAGGGAGCGAAGGAATAGGTGGCGTTTTGAGAGAGGGGGAGTGGGAGAGAGAGAGGCGGCGATTAGACGAGGCACGGATTAAGTGTGAGGTTTAGTTAAGTTGAGGTGGGGTTTAGGGGCGAGGCAAGGTGTGAGGTTTATTTAAGGGGCGAGGTTTAGTGAGGTAGGGTTTAGACGAGGCGAGGTTTAGGTGTGAGAAGTTTGGTAGTGAGGTATCGTCGAGGCGAGGGTTTTAGTGAGGCGAGGGGATTAGTCGAGATGTAGGTGTGTAGGTGAGCGTAGGTGAGGAGAAGTGCATGTCTGAGCGCAGGAAGGGAGATCGTGGTGGTGCTGCTGAAGGAGACGAGACCACTGCCTTCTGTGGCAGAGAAGTCCACAAATTCACAACTCTGGGTGAGAACGTTTTTTCTCATCTCAATGCTAGGCAAAGAGACATTTCAGGTAACATTTTGTAAATATGTTTTTACCTGTATGAGGCCATTTATTGAAACATAAGATTATTAAGGGTTTGGACACGCTAGAGGCAGGAAACATGTTTCCAATGCTGGGGGAGTCCAGAACCAGGGGCCACAGTTTAAGAATAAGAGGTAGGCCATTTAGAACGGAGACGAGGAAACACTTTTTCACACAGAGTTGTGAATAGACAGTAGACTATAGGTGCAGGAGTAGGCCATTCGGCCCTTCAAGCCAGGACAGCCATTCAATGTGATCATGCATGATCATCAACAATCAGTACCCCGTTCCTGCCTTCTCCCCATATCCCCTGACTCCGCTATTTTTCTCCCCATATCCTGATATCCCCTATGATATTTTTCTCCCCATATCCTGCCTTCTCCCCATATCCCCTGACTACGCTATCTTCAAGAATGGATTGGCAGTGGAGGCCAATTCTCTGGAGGCTTTCAAGAGAGAGATAGGTAGAGCTCTTAATGATAGCAGAGTCAAGGGATATGGGGAGAAGGCAGGAATGGGGTACTGATCGTGGATGACCGTAGAAATGTCTATTGTCTATTTCCTGAAATATATATCTTGTGGGGATTATTTTACTGCTTTTTATTCTAAGCTACTGTTATGTAAACTACCAGCAGAAAGCTTGAGAATCACTTTCAATGTATTGAAAATGCCGTGGGCCTGGCCAGCCTGTCGTGGAACAACCCCATTGAAGAAGAGGCCCCCATAACAGTTCAAGCTTCAGGGCCCCAAAAATGTAGGTCCGCCACTGGCTCGACCTGCTGGATTCAAGTATGACAATTTGCATTTATGTACAGAATTATCTGATTTGATAGCATTCAAAACAAAGCTTTCCACTTTACCTCGGCACACGTGACTGTAATAAACACAAACCTACTTATGAGGCTTCAGATCCAATTAGATCAGGCATCTCAATATCAAGAAAATAGACAAAATGCAGTAGTATCTCAGTGGGTCAGGCAGCATCACTGGACAACATATATATATGGATCCCACATGGCCCAGAGTTACTCCGGCACTTTATTGTTTTGTAAACCAGCATCTGTCTAAATGGCGTCAAGTTGGGAAATGGGGAAGTACAACGGGATCTGGGGGTCCTTGTACATCAGTCTATGAAAGTAAGCATGTAGGTACAGCAGGCAGTGAAGAAAGTGAATGGCATGTTGGCCTTTATAACATGAGGAATCGAATATAGGAGCAAAGAGGTTCTTCTGTAGTTGTACAGAGCCCTAGTGAGACCACACCTGGAGTATTGTGTGCAGTTTTGGTCCCCTAATTTGAGGAAGGGCATTCTTGCTATTGAGGGAGTGCAGCATAGGTTTACAAGGTTAATTCCCGGGTTGGCGGGACTGTCATATGCTGAGAGAATGGAGCAACTGGGCTTGTACACTCTGGAGTTTAGAAGGATGAGAGGGCATCTCATTGAAACATATAAGATTGTTAAGGGCTTGGACACGCTAGAGGCAGGAAACATGTTCCCGATGTTGGGGGAGTCCAGAACCAGGGGCCACAGTTTAAGAATAAGGAGTAAGTCATTTAGAACGGAAACGAGGAAATGCTTTTTCTCACAGAGAGTTGTGAGTTTGTGGAATTCTCTGCCTCAGAGGGCAGTGGAGGCTGGTTCTCTGGATGCTTTCAAGAGAGAGCTAGATAGGGCTCTTAAAAATAGCAGAGTCAGGGAATATGGGGAGAAGGCAGGAACGGGGTACTGATTGGGGATGATCAGCCATGATCACATTGAATGGCGGTGCTGGCTCGAAGGGCCAAATGGCCTACTCCTGCACCTATTGTCTATTGTCTATTATCTGCAGTTCCTGGCAAATAACAGATAATGGGCTATTAATGATCAGAGTTTTGTCCGAGCCGAGTTTAATAGCCTGATGGCTGTGGGGAAGTAGCTATTCCACACAAATTGTACCCAATGCAGTCACTCTGCACAGCAATAATATTTGAGGTGGTGTTCGGGACGTTTGTAAAGCAGACTGCGTTTTTCTGAATGCTCTCGACCTACTTCAGTTGAGGGAGCTGCATTTATACAGGCTGGTGGGAAGTATTCCATCCCATTCCTGCTTATCCCTCGTAGAACAAAAAACTAAACACACTGGAGGGATACAGGATATTGGTGAAAAATTACAAAACATTTGAACAAGGTAACTAAGTAGAATCCAAGTGAACCTTGATCATGAACCACCCTCTAAGCAAATCACAAATGTCATATGTTGAATTGGAAGAGCAAAACATCGTTACCAAATGAGTTTTTATCACACACACACATGTCTGGTTAACGCAGTTGAAGAAAGCCAAAGTCACTCAACAAGTTAATGCCTTGCATCGATCACATAGGGTTAAATTATCAAACATATTTAGGCTAACATGATGGGGTTCCAACATGTTTGGGGTATCAAGGTCTGATGGCAACCATTATGTAGGAAGAAAATATTTATTCAATAGAATTCAACGTGTCAACCTTTTTAATGAGTTCAGGCAGAAATAATCAGGCAGAAAAGGTGACTTCTTTCAGTTAAGGTGCTGATGAAAATGGGTTGTTGCCTGAAGAAGAGGAAGTCAAGGTCACCCAAAAATATTGAGCTTGAATTATTTCCAGATCTGATCAACCTTGCTTTGCCACAGTGTTGATTGCACATCATTAACTAATAGAGAAAGATGAACCATGACAACTGGGAAGAAAAGATGAACAAAATGCGTCTGATCAGTGCAAGGAAAGTCTTGTTAGTGAATTTGCTTCAAACTATGGATTTAGGACAGAGAGCAGCCACGTCATGGGCTGTGGCCTCTGGTTCTGCCTCCCTGGTGATTCTCGAACAGTCTGGCTGGGGTTGGACAGGCTAGATGCAGGAAGATTGTTCCCGATGTTGGGGAAGTCCAGAACAAGGAGAATAAGGATGAAGTCATTTAGAATGGAGACGAGGAAACACTTTTTCTCATAGAGAGTGGTGAGTCTGTGGAATTCTCTGCCTCAGAGGGCGGTGGAGGCCGGTTCTCTGGATGCTTTCAAGAGAGAGCTGGATAGGGTTCTTAAAAATAGTGGAGTCAGGGGATATGGGGAGAAGGCAGGAACTGGGTACTGATTGGGGATGATCAGCCATGATCATATTGAATGGCGGTGCTGGCTCGAAGGGCCAAATGGCCTACTCCTGCACCTATTGTCTGTTGTCTGTTATCTGCAGTGCCTGGTTTCTCCAATATCAAGAAACACTGGTAATGTCACTCAGGCTTGGCCATTCTATTATTCGCCCTTGTATTATTCTTATTAGACAGAGCATTGTAGGCCAGCAGGTCCAGAGCAATGCACTTGGGTGACTTGATAGCTATGGTTGAAGATTTGCCACTTGTGCATGTTGATGTTTCTGGGTATGACATATAGAGCAGCCTTAATGTGCCAGGGTGGGATGAGGCATTTAAATACAATGCTGTTTAAGAAGTCTGATTGATAAAGATTGCACAGCTTGTGTTGAATTAAATAGTAATTAACACTAATAATGCAATTGATGGGAAATGGGATTTGCAAATGAATTCTCTCACTAGTGTGAATGTTTTCTTTTGTTAACAAGGTGCATTTATGTTTTTGATCTAATGAACCAACTGCTGTACATCGGAAGGATTTGTAGTTTATTTTAGAGATACAGCGCAGAAACAGGCCCTTCGACCCTGACCAGCAACCCCGCGTACACCAGCACAATCTAACAAATACGAGGGACAAGTCACAATTTTACCAAGCCAATTAGCCTACAAACCTGTATGTCTTTGGGGTGCGGGAGGAAACCGAAGATCTCGGAGAAAACCCACGTAGGGAAAACGTACGAACTCCGTACAGACAACACCAGTAGTCAGGATCGAACCCGGGTCTCTGGTGCTGCAAGGTAACAACTCTACCGCTGCACCACCATGCTGCCCTGACTTCCACTTGGGTGGAAGTGGCCTCAGAAATAATGTCAGTTCTGCACTACATCATATTTTCTACCTCTTCTCTTGCAATCTGGATTACGGTGCACAATGCAATACGGTGGCCTGATCTATCACCCTCTACAGTCGTTCAACTCTCAACCATCTAGGTTTCATCTTTAACAATCTCTTCTGGAGTCTCAAAACCTGATCTTTCACCCATATCACAGCTTAATTACAGCAGCAGGTTGTATTCATTACTTTATAGAAAAGGTGTGATTGCAGCTGAAAGAGTACAGAGAAGATAGTCATAGAGTGATACAGTGTGGAAACAGACCCTTCGGCCCATCTTGCCCACACCGGCCAACAATGTCCCAGCTACACTAGTCCCACCTGCCTGCACTTGGTCCATATATCTCCAAACCTGTCCTATCCATGTACCTGTCTAACTGTTTCTTAAACGTTGGGATAGTCCCAGCCTCAACTACCTCCTCTGGCAGCTTCTTCCTTACACCCACCACCCTTTGTGTGAAAAAGTTACCCCTCAGATTCCTATTAATTCTTTTCCCCTTCACCTTGAACCTATGTCCTCTGGTCTACTCTGGGCAAAAGACTCTGTGTATCTGCCCGATCTATTCCTCTCATGATCTTATACAGGAGGAGGTATGGCTCATCCCAGGAGGTAAAAACTAATTCATGAGAAATGTAGCCCAGCAAAAATTCTGTGATGGGGTGATGAGTGAAGCAAGAAACTGTAACTGCTATGGTGCCACAGTACAAGTACTAATAATAATAATAATGGATGGGATTTATATAGTGCCTTTCTAATACTCAATGCGCTTTACATCGCATTATTCATTCACTCCTCAGTCACACTCGGTGGTGGTAAGCTACTTCTGTAGCCACAGCTGCCCTGGGGCAGACTGATGGAAGCGTGGCTGCCAATCTGCGCCTACGGCCCCTCCGACCACCACCAATCACTCACGCACATTCACACACATTCACACACAGGCAAAGGTGGGTGAAGTGTCTTGCCCAAGGACACAACGACAGTATGCACTCCAAGCGGGATTCGAACCGGCTACCTTCCGGTTACCAGCCGAACACTTAGCCCATCTGGCATCTCACCAATGTGTAGCAAATGTTAATGACAGACATAAATAGACAATGGACAATAGGTGCAGGAGTAGGTCATTTGGCCCTTCGAGCCAGCACCGCCATTCAATGTGATCATGGCTGATCATCCCCAATCAGTACCCCGTTCCTGCCTTCTCCCCATATCCCCTGACTCTGCTATTTTTAAGAGCCCTATCTAGCTCTCTCTTGAAAGCATCCAGAGAACCTGCCTCCACCGCCCTCTGAGGCAGAGGATTCCACAGACTCACCACTCTGTGAGAAAAAGTGTTTCCTCATCTCCGTTCTAAATGGCTTACTCCTTATTCTTAAACTGTGGCCCCTGGTTCTGGACTCCCCCAACATTGGGAACATGTTTCCTGCCTCTAGCGTGTCCAAACCCTTAACAATCTTATATGTTTCAATGAGATCCCCTCTCATCCTTCTAAACTCAAGAGTGTACAAGCCCAGCTGCTCCATTCTCTTAGCATATGACAGTCCCGCCATCCCGGGTATTATCCTTGTAAACCTACGCTGCACTCCCTCAATAGCAAGAATGTCCTTCCTCAAATTAGGGGACCAAAACTGCACACAATACTCCAGGTGTGGTCTCACTAGTAGTATCTACTAAAGTAGTCTCACTAAAGTATCTAAGTTTGCTAATAATAGAAACATGAGCAAGAATGCACGTTGTGAAATATACAGCATCTCTATGGTTGTGGAAATGAATACAGGCGGGTTAATTGTTTGGCAAAATAAGGCAACAGCTGGAGTCTAATGAATGGAAATGAGAACATTTGGAATGGTGGAGCAGTTGCTACAAATGCTGTCCAACCTCCTCCTGTTCCTCCTTCTTGATTTCCTTATGTCAAGCTTCTATTTACGCAACCTTCCTTGGTGGTTTTCTGATTTAGAGGCTTCAATCAGAGAACAACAGAGAAACTCCTTTTTTCCTGTGCACCCAACCAGCTGGTGTTGTAAGGAGAAACACTGCATGGAGTGCTGCATAATTGGTATGAATTTGTCCATGTAATGTCGTGGATGAATTGAACAAAGTTTCACAAGTGCAGTAGCATCTGTATTCCTAAAATCGACAAATGCATTATTAAATGACATCATCCTTTTTAATGTGCAGAATCTATTTGGTGCACTTGCTATTTGGAGACTGCAGTGCTGTTTAACTATTTAATTAGAAGCTCGCTGCTGGATTCCATGATAACAAATTCCTTAGCACTAAAGAGACTGGTGGCCTGCTATTTGCAATTTACATCATTTTTAAACTTTGGAACACAGGGTCTAAAAAACAACCTACAGGCAACTAGATAAATTGGATACTTAAGAGCTGACATACAGCAAGTATTGCAAGTCAAATAAAATATGACCTTGGCATGATCACAACACTAATACATTAACGGTGTTAAATCACTTATTTAATACATATACAGCAGTCCAAAACTAAGTGTATAGGAGGTCCCATGAGATCAGCTGCAAAAATGTATTACATTTGTCTTGTCGCAGTCTAGCATCTCATTCACTCGTTGATCACCATCAGACCAGAAGGCCAATGCTGGTTTAATGAGTACAGAAGGAATTTCAAAGCATCAACATCAAATACCTTGGACTTGAAAATGAATCTCCTTCAGCCACAACACAGAGGTACATGCATGCTAAATACTAGAAGTAAAGATGGAGCAGTCAAACCAACTAGCCTTGTATTATCATGTCTAGGGTGCAGATGGATAATCACTTAGCAATGAGGGGATAACTCAGGAAACACATTCAGCCATAATGGCACTCGGCACAGAGGCAAGGCTGAAGTGTTTTCTCAGGTTTTCAATCAAAAACTGCCAAATGGTTGACCCTACTTGGCTTAATAATAACAAGGCTCCTATCATTGAGCACACATTTACAAAGGAGCTGAGTGCACTAAACAAACCAAAGATGTTGGAAGTTAACGCAATCCAACTGTAGTACTAAAGTTCCATGCAATGGAGTGAGAAGCTCCCCAGCCCAACTGTTCCAGAATCACCAGGGAGGCAGAACCAGAGGCCACAGTCTATGACATGGCTGCTCTCTGTCCTAAATCCATGACATGACACGGCTGCTCTCTGTCCTAAATCCATAGTTTGAAGCACATTCACTAACAAGACTTTCCTTGCACTGATCAGACGCATTTTGTTCATCTTTTTTTCCCAGTTGTCATGGTTCATCTTTCTCTATTAGTTAATGATGTGCAATCAACACTGTGGCAAAGCAAGGTTGATCAGATCTGGAAATAATTCAAGCTCAATATTTTTGGGTGACCTTGACTTCCTCTTCTTCAGGCAACAACCCATTTTCATCAGCACCTTAACTGAAAGAAGTCACCTTTTCTGCCTGAAAACACACTCATTAAAAAGGTTGACACGTTGAATTCTATTGAATAAATATTTTCTTCCCACATAATGGTTGCAATCAGACCTTGATACCCCAAACATGTTTGATCGATGCAAGGCATTAACTTGTTGAGTGACTTTGGCTTTCTTCAACTGTGTTAACCAGGCATGTGTGTGTGTGTGATAAAAACTCATTTGGTAACGATGTTTTGCTCTTCCAATTCAAAATATGAAATTTGTGATTTGCTTAGAGGGTGGTTCATGATCAAGGTTCACTTTGTAATCTTCACCAAGCTTGCAAATTTATTTATCTGGGATTCTACTTAGTAGCCTTGTTCAAATGTTTTGTAATTTTTCACCAATATCCTGTATCCCTCCAGTGTGTTTAGTTTATCGTTCTTGGTTCTTGGTTTCCTGGTCCTCCAAAATATTCCAAATGGAATTTAAACTGGAGGTGGTGGAGGGAGGACTTAAGCCAGAAAGGGTTTTTGGGAAGAAAGAGCTACCTTAAATTTAGTTGCATCTGGTTGGGTAACTATAGTAGGGTGGAGATTATTCCATGCTTTAATTGTGCGGGGGAAGAACTAATTGCTGTACACATCTGTCTTGGTAGCTGGAATCTCAAATTGGGTCAAATGCCCTAATTGGTTTGGGTTTGGTGTATGTCTTGTAATCTATGTCGAGCTGACCATTTAACATTTTGTAAAAACAGGACAAACAGTGAGCTTCACGTCTGTCTTGGAGAGGGTTCCACCCCAGAAAATTCAGGAGTTTGGTGACACTCGCTTCTCTCTCATAGGTATAGAAATAAATCGAGCTGCCTGTCTTTGGACACGTTCGATGGAAGAAATGTTTTTATTTGCGTATGGGTCCCATGCTGCAACTGCGTAGTCCAAATGAGGTCTAACGAGGGATAAGCAGGAATGGGATGGAATACTTCCCATCAGCCTATATAAATACAGCTCCCTCAACACTGAAGTAGCTCGAGAGCATTCAGAAAAACGCAGTCTGCTTTACAAACGTCCCAAACACCACCTCAAATATTATTGCTGTGCAGAGTGACTGCATTGTGTGCAATTTACTAAAAGCACCCCTATAACTTCACTTGGTTTATCCTAACACCGCTCAATTCAACATTCTTCCATCAATCAGGGTAATCATCTCCCTCTGAGATGCAAGTAGGAGTCTCCTTCCTGTAGGGGCTCCCGCTTCACACCCTGTACTTCCTCCCTCTCATCCGCCGCCAGGAAACAAAATGGCGGGCGCGTTGCCTTTTGATCGCAAGAATATTTGTTTTACTTTGTACCACGGTGGTGGGTTTGTTGGTATTGTTTTGTATTGTACATATTACTCATATAATAAATGATTACATTTATTTTTGGTAATGAAAATCGCCTTACGGTTTACAGCACTTACCATATACAAATTAAGTGCCGCATTATCCAACGCAACACTGACAATTTCAAAAACTTACCGCCATAACATTTAATTTAATTGCTCAGGAATATTTAGCGAGATGCAATTTTTTTAATTTAAATTCAATTTGTTTCAGAATTTCACAAAACAAGGTAGTTATTTTCCCTCTCTCTTTTTCTATTCTCCCCAGGTAAGCCCCAGATTTCTGTTCCCGTGAACCATTCATAACCTGGCCTGTTCTTAAGTTGGATTAGAATAGAAATGATGAGCAGGGTAGGATCAAAGACATGGATGTGATAGGAGAGAGAGTAGGCGCAGGAAGATGAGACAACAGTCAGTCTCACTGACTCAGCGAGTGAGCAAGCAAGTTTGCTCAGTGCTCCCAGCTCACTTCAGCTCAGCCCAGGTCTGGATTGTTGCTTGCGGCTCAAGGATGGTGCGGGAATGGGGAAAGAACACACATGAAAAGCCCCATTCCCACCTGACAGAAGATGCCTACAGCCCCAAAGCAGCTGCCAAATCCAACCCGCCGGTCTCCCAAACACTCAGTCGGGGGTTTGGGGTGTCTAAAAGTTGGGTATTTGTAACCCAGGCAAGACACATATGTTGTATTAATCACTCTGTTGCCTGTTTTTGCTTTACAAAGCACCTGGTAAAAGTTTCCCCCCCCCCCTTAGTTTCCAACTAAGTGCAATTGAATATTGTTGCCATACTAAAAGTAAGCAAATCAAAAGGAGCAATATTGCTATTGATTTCCCTGCCACTCTTGAGAATGCAAGCTCTTAAATGAATTGGGCGCCAGTCATCTTAATACTTCACCCTTAATGATTTAAGGAGATCGGCAGCCTATTTGACCATTGTTGACATCAACAACATGCTCTCCAGTCCTCAAGACTGCAAACTCTAAATATTTTAGGGCAGACATCGATTCCTGATACATAACAAGGATGAAATCTTGTATAATCCTCAACTCTAATGTTAAGGTTATAATCAGATCAGCCATGACGTTACTAAGTGATGATACACGTTTGAGAGAGTAAATGAGCAGACCCTGGTCCCAACATACATGCTCATATGTGCACACACTTTCCAGATGGATCTGTTTATCAAGTAGTAAAGAGTTAAAGTGTCAAAGCTTGTTCTTCTCAAGCTCAGAAGAAGAGTGAGCAACACCGGAAATTGGAGGAACAGCACCTCATATTCCGCTTGGGGAGTCTGCATCCTAGGGCCATGAACATTGAATTCTCCCAATTTTGTTAGCCCTTGCTGTCTCCTCCCCTTCCTATCTCTCCCTCAGCCCTCGGGCTCCTCCTCCTCCTTTTTCCTTTCTCCCCCCCCCCCCCCCCCCCCAAGTCCAAGTGAGTTTATTGTCATGTGTCCCTGTATAGGACAAAGAAATTCTTGCTTTGCTTAAGCACACAGAAAATAGTAGGCATTTACTACAAAACAGATAAATGTGTCCATATACCATGATATAAATATATACACACATGAATAAATAAACTGGTAGTGCAAATAACAGAAAGTGGTTGCTAATAATCAGAGTTTTGTCCGAGCCAGGTTTAATAGCCTGATGGCTGAGGGGAAGTAGCTATTCCTGAACCTGGTTGTTGCAGTCTTCAGGCTCCTGTACCTTCTACCTGAAGGTAGCAGGGAGATGAGTGTGTGGCCAGGATGGTGTGGGTCTTTGATGATACTGCCAGCCTTTTTGAGGCATCGACTGCGATAAATCCCCTCGATGGAAGGAAGGTCAGAGCCGATGATGGACTGGGCAGTGTTTACTACTTTTTGTAGTCTTTTCCTCTCCAGGGCGCTCAAATTGCCGAACCAAGCCACGATGCAACCGGTCAGCATGCTCTCGACTGTGCACCTGTAGAAGTTAGAGAGAGTCTTCCTTGACAATCCGACTCTCCGTAATCTTCTCAGGAAGTAGAGGCGCTGATGAGCTTTTTTGATAATTGCGTTAGTGTTCTCGGACCAGGAAAGATCTTCAGAGATGTGCACCCCAGGAATTTGAAGTTCTTGACCCTTTCAACCATCGACCCGTTGATATAAATGGGGCTGTGGGTCCCCCTCCTACTCCTTCCAAAGTCCACAATCAGTTCCTTGGTTTTGCTGGTGTTCAGGGCCAGGTTATTGCGCTGGCACCATATGGACAGTTGCTCGATCTCTCTTCTGTACTCTGACTCATCCCCATCAGTGATACGCCCCACAATAGTGGCCCCACCAGTCTGAAGAAGGGTTTCGGCCCGAAACGTCGCCTATTTCCTTTGCTCCATAGATGCTGCTGCACCCGCTGAGTTTCTCCAGCATTTTTGTGTACCTTCGATTTTCCAGCATCTGCAGTTCCTTCTAAAACACAGTGGCCAACTATAGTTGCACTAGTTCCACCAAAATTACAAACTGAGATAGACACAAGATGCTGGAGTAACTCAGTGGGACAGGCAGCATCGCTGGAGAGAAGGAATGGGCGACATTTAGGGTCGAAACTTTTCTTCAGACTGGGTATTTTCTCTAGTTTCTATGCTTCAGTGCCATGTACTTATTCGGCCATTGAGGGGAGCCAACAATTGCTGTTTGTGATATATAGACACTGCAAAACCAGATTTCACAAGAGTCACATCCATCTGCTGGATGCTATGCTAGGTATTTTTCCCTCCAACCCCAAAATGCGTTTCACCAGAAGCTACTGCGAAGATCTCAAAAGGACCTTAATGAGTGAAGAAATAGTCTGATAAAAATCATCAACCCAGAACATTGATTCTCTCTCCTTTGCCTGACCTACTGGGCATTGACAGCATATTTCTTTTTTTTGTTGCAAATTTCTGATTGCTGCATTTTTTTTTGCTTTTTGAAATAAACATTCTATCTCCCCCAACACTAAGAACCATTAAGGTTTAATGTTTGGAAGAGAAACAATGCAAAGGGAGGAAGTAGATGGAATTAAAATTAAATTAGTGCACAAGAAGGAAAATATAGATTTGGAGAATAAGAAGAAAAGCATTTTCAGAAAATAAATGATTTCATAAATCTCGAGGAGTAATTCAGTAACGAAGCTCCACGATTTGAATTGCTCTTTTTATGGGCTGCAGAGGTTGAATGGAACCGCAGGAACATTAATCCCTTCACTCACACTGTTATCTTGCAGACCTAATTTCCTGGAGCAAATTTAATTTGGCAATTAATTTACAAATACAACAATGTCATGAATCTCACAGGCAGGTTGAGAGGAAACTCTTGTTTGATAAAACACGCAGTCGAGTTATTCATTGTAACCACGTGCAAGGCAATTTGCGATACAATTTCCACGCAAGTTGCGGACAATTTACGCAATATTGACGATAGGTGTCATTAAGATCCACTATTTTTCCAACAAAGTCATGGCATACATTGTTGGCAAAATGTTTTCGGAAGGAGTAATAACAAACATAGATCTAGACATTACTGTTCATGCAGTCAGTGATTAATACTTAATTTGTTAATTTACTAATGACTTTCCACTGCTTGCAATGTTAATGGAATTGTTTAAACATTCCTTTAAATAGGCTATTGCTCTATTAAAACAGCAAAGAAAGTCATGTGAACTCAAGCATGCCTATTTATATCCCCCGCAATAATTTTCATTTCTATTCAATATTATCTTTTTGCCCTACAAAACCCCAAGAGGCTCTTTCTTCATGGAATATGATCCATAAAGATATCACTTAAGCATCTTCAACTCTGCAATTGCAGTTCATAGCTTCAAGGAGGTAATTTGGTGCGTCTTATGCTAATGAGAAGCAAGAAAAATCCCTCCACTAAGACATAGTCCTCGACTGTCACCTCAGGCCACTAGTTTTCTTTGCTTTTGATGAACAGCTACAGTTGTTAATATTCCCATGGCAATCATTTTATCTATCCATTAAATTATCCAAAGTTACAATCTGATGAAATGGTTATTAAGCAGTAATTAGTTCCAACAAGCATCCAACAAGTATAGCGATGATGACAATATTTTTATTTTCTAAGTAAACAACCTTAATAGTTTCACTGTGGATTTCTTGAACTTAAAAATAGTGAGGGGAATTGTTGATTCTTTGTACCCCATTCTACCACATTGTATCCAGGGTTTGTTACTCCTATCTCACCAGCGACTAACTTACTGTATCAATTTACTGTTGTGTGGTGTCTTTTTAAAATTGCTCTTTTTTTCTTTTTTTCCTCCCACAAATATGTAATATGTGATTCTGTTCCATTCCATTTTGTAGTTTTTTTCACAATCCACAAGCATTGCCACTTTTCATTTCACTGCACATCTCGTATGTGTATGTGTATGTGACGGATAGACTTGACTTGACATCATGAATGCAATTCAGTCAAACAGATTATTATTCATTGAAGCAAAGTGTGCAATTGTCAGCACAGTCACACCTTTAGGTTTAGATTAAGTCTATTATTCATGTATACAGAGGTACAGTGAAAGGCTTTGTTTTACATACTATCCAATCAGACCAGATAATACTTTACATAAATACAATCCAGTCAGACTCAAGTACAAGTCAAGTCAAGTTTATTCGTCACATACACATACGAGATGTGCAGTGAAATGAAAAGTGGCAATGCTCGCGGACTTTGTACAAAAAGACAAACAAACAAACAACCAAACAAACTACAAACAGAATGTAACAGAATCACATATTCATTTCTATATTAAATATTGTGGGCAGAAGGAAAAAGCAATTTTTAAAAAAGCAGTAGAGTGGTACAGTAAATTTAGTCCCTGGTGGGATAGGATTTTACAGTCCAAATGGCCTCTGGGAAGAAACTCCTTCTCAACCTCTCCGTTCTCACAGCATGGCAACGGAGGCGTTTGCCTGACCAAGGCGTTTGCCTTGCCAACAGAGGAAAGGGGAAGATACAGAGTGCAGAATATTGTTCTCAGCATTGCAACACAACAGATCCACAGCATCCAATGTTCACATTGGGGTAGAGGTGAATTGGACAGTACCTTAGCTTATGAAAGGATCGTTGAGAAGCCTGATTATAGAGGGGTAGAAGCTGTTCATGAGCCTAGTGGTGCTCACATTGAAGCCCCGTGTACCTTTCGCACTGCAGGAAAAGGACACGATAGATCCTGTGGTCTGGCTCCCTGAGCAGACTGCCCAGATTGCCTGGTGAATTGCATCATCGCCAGAACTCATCGACAAGCACCAAGACCTGGCTTGGCTGCCGATGACGGGGGCCTTCCCAGTGAGATCCTTCCTGCCGTGAGCCGTCAGAATCTACCCACGTGCACGCTACCTCGGGACGGCGGCTATGGGGAGCAGACGAAGGTCGCCCACCCTTTCACAGAGAGTGGATTTGTGAAGAGAGTCTGGAAAATGATGAGAGGGACCTTGTCACGGTTTATCCCGAATAGATCCAGAACAGAGGACTCAACGATTTACGGACTGCTCCTCTGGACATATTTGGAGATAGAAACATAGAAAATAGGTGCAGAAGTAGGCCATTCGGCCCTTCGAGCCTGCACCGCCATTCAATATGATCATGGCTGATAATCCAACTCAGTATCCTGTACCTGCCTTCTCTCCATACCCCCTGATCCCTTTAAGCCGCAAGGGCCACATCTAACTCCCTCTTAAATAGAGCCAATGAACTGGCCTCATCTCCCTTCTGTGGCAGAGAATTCCAGAGATGCACCACTCTGTGTGAAAAATGTTTTTTCTCATCTCGGTCCTAAAAGATTTCCCCCTTATCCTTAAAATTTCCCCCTTATCCTTAAAACGGATGGACATCAAGTGATGCTGGAAGGTAATCATCAACTCGGTGAAATACACTCTTTGGTCTGCCCAACACAGAGCGAGATGCCCATCAGGAAATGTTGCCAACTGGTCCATTCCAGACTGCTGGAGTACGTGCTGAGGGATGCACTGAAGCTTGGTGCAGCCAACACTCTAAGGCTCTGTGGAGGAGGACCACAGTCTAGGGTCCTTCTACTGCTGAACATTGGGGAACCGAATTTGGTGGAAATGCCCCTAAAACAATGGGCGTGATATCACGAGTGGCATAGGTGCTGGTATAATGATAGTTTTGTGAACATTGCCAAATAAAAAGCTAATGAATGTATGTATAGCTGTTGAATATATTGGAAAATATTTTGCATTGTTCTTGCATAGATTTTTTATTATTACGAATAAAGTTTATTTTTGGAAATTTAAAAAAGTATATTTGGCCAACGGGAGCATTGAGAAGAAGGAATGTGGGGTGGGACAGGTCATTGATTATGTTGGAGACAACCACCGAGGTCAAAATCAATTTTTAGTCCATGTCAGTTTCTAATCGTTAATGTTTACCCCCAGTCTGGATGCTGAAAACCCTGAAATTGGGGGTTTGGCTAGCCAAGGTATGTGAAGGAAAATTTCATCTATAGTCATCCAATGTCAAAAATTGCCATATTAATATTCTCAACTTTAGAACCAATTTTGGAACCAGCCTCGTCTCAGAAATGATTGCAATCGAAGAATAATGAAAAATGGCTTTAAAAATCCAGAACAAGGGGTCACAGTTTAAGGATAATAGGGAAGTATTTTAGGACCGAGATGAGAAAATCATTTTTCACACAGAGAGTGGTGAATCTGTGGAATTCTCTGCCACAGAAGGTAGTTGAGGCCAGTTCATTGACTATATTTAAGAGGGAGTTAGATGTGGCCCTTGTGGCTAAAGGGATCAGGGGGTATGGAGAGAAGGCAGGGATGGGATACTGAGTTGGATGATCAGCCATGATCATATCGAATGGCAGTGCAGGCTCGAAGGGCCGAATGGCCTACTCCTGCACCTATTTTCTATGTTTCTATGTTTCTAAAATCAGACTTTCAAAATTGCAATTAGCCTTCTGATAACAGAAGTTTATCTTGCAATCTTTCCTATTTGGGACCGATGATCCTGTGCTGATTGAGCTAGTACAGCCAACATGCATCATGCTTACATATGCCAACTGACAGATATCACCCTACACAAAATACTCCCCTTTACTCAAATGGAACATACGATCGAAGAAAGACACAAAATGCTGGAGTAACTCAGCGGGACAGGCAGCATCTCTGGAGAGAAGGAATGGGTGACGCTTCGGGTCGAGACCCTGCTTCAGACAAGATCAGCTGATCAGTGGGCCTCTCAGCAGTATTTTAGCAGATTCTTTGTGTCAAACCAAAATACTGCAAAAGTAAAAATGACGAACTTGACAATATTAAAATGTTGACATTTTTCATTAAAATATATTTGGGAAGTTTTAAAAATTACCGTGAATAACTCATTTGATATTTGATGATAGTGAACCAGGATCATATGTTGAATAGCAATTCAATGATTTTTTTCATTTTACCTACGGAGAACCTTCAAAGATTCAAAAAATCATATTCTTAAAAGAACATACTATTATGATCATACAATCACTGATGCCCTTTGCTATTTATTGGTTTAAATGCTCATCATCCTCAAGAAGTGTGAATGTTTGAAAAGGAACATCTATATATATTCACATGGTTTCCCAGTCAGGGTGTTAATCCCCTTTTCACCTGAAAATTCAGGTTAATACAGACTTTTGATTCCACATCATTGGACTTCAAGCACCATTGGATTTCAAGGACCTTTGCAAAGGTGTTTTTTTTAAAATTCCGCACAGCAATTGGAGACAGGTTACTTTACAGTTAAGAATATGTCAAGTGTTATTCAATCTGGATTCATACACTTTCCAAAAAATGTAAATGGTTTATTGTTTTTCAACGTCATTTTACAATTAGCAAAGCTAGCTGCACTATAAACTTGTAGGTGATAAGGAATAGGAGTAGACAGGCCATTCAGCCCAACAAGTCTACGCCATGCAATCATGGCTGATCTATCCTAATCTCGAAGGGCCGAATGGCCTACTCCTGCACCTATTTTCTATGTTTCTATCTACTGTTGGCCTCCACAGCCTTCTGTGGCAAAGAATTCCACAGACTCACCACCCTCTGACAAAATTAATTTCTCCTCATCGCCTTCCTAAAAGAACGTCCTTTAATTCTGAGGCTGTGACCTCCAGTTCCAGATTCTCCCACTTGTGGAAACATCTGTTTGGCCAAAGCAATGGATAAATGTTGAAACATTCTAATGTGTTTACTTACCCACTTACCTTTGTACTTTAAAATAGTGACTACTTTTGACAAATTACTTCTGCTGACATTGCATGCTCTCGGTCTAATATTTAAAATAAATAAAATGTAATTTATTTATCCCTCCACGTCCAAACCTTCAGCATTTTATCTGGCGAGTGCCATGTTAAGCAAGTTAGAATATCCTAGCTTCAGTCCTCTTGCTCAACATTTCACGGCTGAAGAGAGAATAATCAGCCAGAGCTCCTGATCATTTTGGCCAAGGGGGATCAGGTCCAATTATGATCAATGTGGCCAGAATTTTGTTGACATTCTCCAAAGCACTAGCATTATTTATCCTCATAAAGATGGGCAAAATTGACAATGAACACAAGATGCCAAATCCCCAGCATACCAGCAGAGTTTCATCAAGAGAGTCAGGAGTGCTTCATTGTCACATGTAGCGAATCAGAACACAATGAGGTTCTTGCTTGCAGCAACACAACAATGGTGTCCAACGATGGGACCTTTGTGGAGAAATCTTATCCTAAATCTGTAACAGATCTGTCGTGAGGGCCTGTCCCACTTACGTGTCCCTGGCATGCAAATTACGCGACCTCGTGGTCGCGTTGAGGCATACGGGCATCGTATGGCCGCGTTGGGCCAGTCCCACTGAGAGGCGCGGAGGGGTATGTAGTTGTACGCGACATCGCGCGGGGCTCCGAAATTCTTGTAGCGAACTAAATCTACGCGCGCCAACGGCCTGTTGCGTAACGGACAGCCAAAGTGGGACAGGCCCAAGACCCTGGCGCGACGCAACGTCTCACCTCCAACAGCAGCAGAAGCAGGCAAACGATCGCCGAACTCGGCCTGGGGCTCACGGCCGTTGCGGTCCGGATCCGCCCCCACTTCTACTCCCAGAGCGGGGCCAAGAAAATTGAAGATAGACACAAAATGCTGGAGTAACTCAGCGGGACCGGCAGCATCTCTGGAGAGAAGCAATGGGTGGCGTTTCAGGTCAAGACCCTTCTTTTCAGACTGAAGAAGAGTCTCGACACGAAACATCACCCAGTGCTTCTCTCCAGAGATGCTGCCGGTCCCGCTGAGTTACTCCAGCTTTGTGTCCATCTTCAAATGACGTCACGCTCTCCAGACGGCTGTATGTATGCATGTAATCGTGCCCGACTTTCGCAGGACCATCGCGGCTCAACGCGACCACGAGGTCGTGTAATTTACGTGCCAAGGACACGTAAGTGGGACAGGCCCTTTAGGATTCACAAGGATGCTTGTTAGAACGGCAATCTTACAGTGATGAGGATGTCACTTTAATTTGAAGTATGTCATAGTGTTACACAACACTGAAACAGGCCCTTCAGCCTGACATATCAATGCTGGCCACTGGGTAGCCATTTACATGAATCCAATTTCCCAGCAATTAGCCCAATGGTTTCTCTGCTGCAGTGCCTCTACCATCAATGCTTTCCAAATCACAATCACTCTCTGGATAAAAATAAATGAATCCTCACATTAGTTATGGAGTCATCTGGCTAACAGCTTTCTCCCCACTTGCCCATGCTGACCAGATTTAATTCCCTAAACAACGTACTGTTCGTTACCTTAAACCTTTGCCCTCTGTGTTTAGATACCCGTTGTATAGTGAAAACATTTGCATGATCTAGCCTATCTATGCCCCTCATATTGTGTACCTGATATTGAGATTTCACCCAGCCCCGCTTCAAGTAAATCAAATTCAGACATTCCAGATTCCCCTCAGAACTGAAGTGTTCCATGGCAACATCTTTTACACTCACTTCAGTGCAGCCACTTCCTTCCAGATCTGCGCAATTCACTCCAGCTGTGGCCTAGCTAATGTTAAATAGAATTGTGCCATTACCTAACTGTTGTTATATTATAAACTGCAGTTGATGAAAACAAAAATGTCACATGCTTTCTTCACCACCTTGCTACCACCTTCATGGATCAGGACTTCTACACCAAGGTTCCTCTGTTCCTTAATATTCCCTATCATTCATTGTATATGCCCTAGCTTTATTTTCATTTAAAATACATCAGCACACATTTATCCCAAATTACATTCCGTCTTCCATTGTTCTGGCCATCTTACAATTTACAAGTACCACATGTGGCTTCTGATTATGCACACCACTGCCAATTTTCAGGTGATTTCTGCAAAAATTTAATTCTGAAAAGGGCATATTGTGGATTTAAATTTTTTTTTACTGGTGATGATTATTTCATTTTTGATATTTAGGAATGCAAGGGACATCCCGCAGTATTAACTACAGATGACCTCTTTAACAGAGAACAAAGTGGGAACCAAGGCTTTGCTATCAAAGATTTTCAAAGGAGTTTTATTGGGTTGCACTTGCTTTGAGTTGACCAGATTTACCTACTGGTCACATGGTCCTGCTCAGAAGATTACCTGCTCTAATGTGTGCAAACCGAATACATTTCACATATTTCAGCTGTAAGTATAGGCAGTGTGCATAGAATATTTGGGTAAAGTACTAAGGAATTAACACAATTATCAATGTTTTTTATTTAAAGAAACTGATGTCATCATAAATCGGCATCATAAAACTGATCATATTAGGTATATCAGAAGCTAACGATATTTCAAAGACGTTTCCTCAATTACGGCCTAATAATGGCGAAAAAATTCATACTTAAATTTTGGAAACAGACAACAGTCCCCACAGTGAAGATGTGGATTACAGATATGTCCGAGACACTAAACTTGGAAAATATTAGGCTTGTCTTGGCGGAAAAACCAGATCAATTTCTTAAGACATGGACACCCTTTACCGAATTCTTACAACAATAGCATCGTGCAAGACAAATTTAAAGTTAAAACCGATGCTACGATGGGTGAGGAGGGGGGGGGGGGGGGGCAAGGTATATCTCCATCTATTCTCTTCTTATTTCTCTTTCTCTCCGCTGCACTGCTTTGGTCGCTTTGGGGTCTTTTTCTAGTTCTTTTCTATTTTATCTCTTCATTTTTATCTTTTCTTCTTTTCATGCTTTCCCTTTTTTTTTTTTTTTTCCTTTAAAAAAAAATTTAGGTTATAAGGTTAAAAATGAAGCTGTACAATAAGTGTATAATTGTAGTTGCCGAACATTTGATCCTTGTACAATTGCTTCTAATAAAATTAATTTTAAAAAAAGAAACAGATGTCATCACACCAGGATAACGGTGATGCTGTTTCTCTGCACAGTGATCAAAGTAAATCACGTATAGTTCTGCACTGTTATATGTCAGTTAGTCAATACACACACTATAACTTCATGGAGACTACATAATAAAATATTACAGGTAAATACTGAACCAACAGAAAGTAGAGCAGGTTTCGTAGAAAAACGAGGAGTCATAGAAACATAGAAAATAGGTGCAGGAGTAGGCCATTTGGCCCTTCGAGCCTGCACCGCCATTCAATATGATCATGGCTGATCATCCAACTCAGTATCCTGTACCTGCCTTCTCTCCATACCCCCTGATCCCTTTAGCCACAAGGGCCACATCTAACTCCCTCTTAAATATAGCCAATGAACTGGCCTCAACTACCTTCTGTGGCAGAGAATTCCACAGATTCACCACTCTCTGTGTGTGAAATTTTTTTTTCTCATCATGGTCCTAAAAGATTTCCCCCTTATCCTTAAAGTGTGACCCCTTGTTCTGGACGTCCCCAACATCGGGTACAATCTTCCTGCATCTAGCCTGTCCAACCCCTTAAAAATTTTGTACGTTTCTATAAGATCCCCCCTCAATCTTCTAAATTCTAGCAAGTACAAGCCGAGTCTATCCAGTCTTTCTTCATATGAAAGTCCTGCCATCCCAGGAATCAGTCTGGTGAACTTTCTCTGTACTCCCTCTATGGCAAGAATGTCTTTCCTCAGATTAGGAGACCAAAACTGTACACAATACTCCAGGTGTGATCTCACCAAGGCCCTGTACAAATGCAGTAGACCCTCCCTGCTCCTATACTCAAATCCTTTTGCTATGAATGCTAACATACCATTCGCTTTCTTCACTGCCTGCTGCACCTGCATGCCTACTTTCAATGACTGGTGTACCATCACACCCAGGTCTCGTTGCATCTCCCGTTTTCCTAATCGGCCACATTCAGATAATAGTCTACTTTCATGGTTTTTCCACCAAAGTGGATAACATGGTAGACAATCCTATAATACTGGATATGCATAGTACATAATCCATTTGATTTATTCAACTATTATTAAGCTAGAGACCTTGATAATAAGAAGAGCCTCCCTCAAGAATAGAATTAATGGGAAAAAAACCACCTGGCTCTTAATTACACAATCCAAACTTAGACAACAGGGAGAAAATGTGCATTCAAAAATGTGTTCAGCAAACTTCCTGGTAAATGTCTAGAACAGTATAGGCTAACTTGCTTGACAGTTCCTCTGGCTTTAGGGTTGTAAAACTGGAAGTGTAGTTCGTCCCGATCACAACCAAAGTGTAACTCTTACATATTTTGTGTACTGAATGTTAATATCAAGGAAGAGGCACCAGTCGCAAGCACTAACCTAATACTTGTTCCTGCAAACGCACATTTAGCACCCCTACACCACTGGAGCTAAACATGTGGGGAGTATAATCAGGATCTGATTCATTCCAACATCTGCATTTAAAACAAGCAGCAGCTGTTAGATGTGAATTTCCAAAAAGTATTTTTTGTATGAGAGTATTTTGTTCCTCATCACTCAACAACTTTTAAACAACCCTGAATACGTCACAGGAGAGTTGACCAACGACAAAGGGAGATTTGGGGCCGAAACTCTGAGCTCTGGCTTCAGTTATAAAGTCTACACGGTGAAACACAGAAGTTGCACAGAACGGGGGTGGAGAGATGTCAGCACATCTGCCCATTCACTCAGCATCTGATCTCTCTGTTGATAGCCCACTCATTTGAAGGAGGTAGCTGACCTTGGTTTTAAAAGCTGTTTGTAGATAAGTGGACTGCTAATTTGTGTTTAGAAAATGTTCTGTTTTAAACCATTTATAATAGCTAAGGCATCTCAAACTAATATTTAATGTACTATAATCTCAATTATTCAAATATTTGGATTGTATTTAAAATGCCTCGGACAGAGAAAATTAAAAAGTTAAAAATAATGTTGACAGCAACAATATGCCAAAAAAGATTTTTGTGTCACCACAAGAATCGGTTGTTTTAAGTGGCATGTTTTGATCTGGTATTTGCTGCTTGAAAAAGGGATTAGTGGTCATTTTGTCATAATTTTCATGCAATAAATCATAGCAGAGAGGGGATTTCATTGGGGATGAAGATGTGGTGAGTGGGCTTGCCATGTGGCCATTCCAAAGAGATAATAGCACAGGTATTGAAAGGCTGAAGAGCCTGTGTCAGCATGATCCTAAGTGACGGGCTGCAGAAACACAGAGAGTGGTGAGTCTGTGGAATTCTCTGCCTCAGAGGGCGGTGGAGGCAGGTTCTCTGGAAGCTTTCAAGAGAGAGCTAGATAGGGCTCTTAAAGATCGCGGAGTCAGGGGATATGGGGAGAAAGCAGGAACGGGGTACTGATTGGGGATGATCAGCCATGATCACAATGAATGGCAGTGCTGGCTCGAAGGGCCAAATGGCCTACTCCTGCACCTATTGTCTATTGTCTATTATCTGTAAAGATCGAGAAGGCAGTCCAGGGGAAGGACCTCAGGGTCTGCCATTTGAGATCTAGCCATTGCTTGCAGCTGATCTGCTTTATAAAACAGCTGCAGATTCCAGACCTCCTCTTTGTATGTGACTAATCCCCCAGAGCTGCAGAAAGCCAACACAGCTGACAGGGAAGTGCAGAGGAAAGGGCATGGGCCACGGGTTGGACTGAGCAAGGCCAGGCCTATTAATGGATGGGTAACTAAAAGATTGTTCAAAGTGAGCAGTTTTAATGTCACCATTCCGACATCCTTATGCCCCTGTCCCACTTAGGAGACCTGAACGGAAACCTCTGGAGACTTTGGGCCCCACCCAAGGTTTCCGTGTGGTTCCCGGAGGTTTTTGTCAGTCTCCCTACCTGCTTCCACTACCTTCAACCTCCGGCAACCACCTGCAACCTCCGGGAACCGCACGGAAACCTTGGGTGGGGCGCAAAGTCTCCAGAGGTTTCCGTTCAGGTCTCCTAAGTGGGACAGGGGCATTAACTCGCCAAAGTTCAGGACTGCTTTTGATAAGTAACTGTAAACTGCAATATTTACTCCCGTGCACGTGCCCATGTCTTGCCTTCCTCGAGCTACTCTGCACTTTCCAGCAAATATTGTCAAATTTCCAACAGAAGCAAAAACCCAAGCCAACCTTTCCCTTTTTCCACTGGAACCAGCTGCAAACCTCTTGAGCCGTGAACTTGGAAGGAATAAGTTCACAGGTGGCTGTTTGGCCCTTCATGCTTGCTCAACCCTGCAATAAGATCATAGCAAATCATCCACCTCAGCATCACTATCCTTTACTAATACCCCATATCATTTACTATTGGCTTAACATCTACAAATCTATCCATCCGTACCTAAAATATACCTAGTGACTGAGCCTCACAGGACTTGTGTAGGGAATTCAAAATGATTCACTTCTCTGAGTAAAGAAATCTATCTCGTTCCAAATAGTCAATCCACTATTTTGAGACTGTAACCCCCGGATACAGACATTCTGTCCAGGAAAACCTTGTACCTGTCCCTTTTAAATGCGTACATCTCAATTAAATCACCTCTCATTCTAAGCTCCAGAGGGCTTAGGCCCAGTCTGCTTAAGGGCCTGTCCCACTTACGTGTCCTTGACACACAAATTACACAACCTCGTGGTCACGTTGAGGCGTACGGGCATCGTGTGGCCGCGCGGGGGCCGATCCCACTGAGAAGCGCGGAGGGGTATGTAGTTGTGCGTGACATCGCGCGGGGCTCTGAAATTTTTGTAGCGAACAAAATCTTTGCGCGCCAACGGCCTGTCGCGTAACTGATGGCCAAAGTGGGACAGGCCCAAGACCCTGGCGCGACGCAACGTCTCACCTTCAACAGCAGCAGAAGCAGGCAAACGATCGCCGAGCTCGGCCTGGGGCTCACGGCCGTTGCGGTCCGGATCTGCCCCCACTTCTACTCCCAGAGCGGGGCCAAGAAAATTGAAGATAGACACATAATGCTGGAGTAACTCAGCGGGACCGGCAGCATCTCTGGAGAGAAGCAATGGGTGACGTTTCGGGTCAAGACCCTTCTTTTCAGACTGAAGAAGAGTCTCGACATGAAACATCACCCATTGCTTCTCTCCAGAGATGCTGTCGGTCCCGCTGAGTTACTCCAGCTTTGTGTCCATCTTCAAATGACGTCACCCGCTCCAGACAGCTGTGCCGACGCATGAAATCGCGCCCGACCTTCGTGGGACCGTCACGGCTCAATGCGACCACGAGGTCGCGTAATTAGTGTGCCAAGGACACGTAAGTGGGACAGGGGCTTAAATCTTTCCTCGAATGACAATCCTGCCATCTAGTCAGTCTAGTACATCTTCATTGCAGTCCTTCCATTCAAGTACATCCCAACCTTCCTGAAGTATAGAAGACTCACACCTGGAGATAATATTAAACTTGTGGTCTCATCAGGGTTCTATATAATTGCAGCAAAATGCTTCTTCTCTTGTACTCAAGTCCTTTAGCAATAAAGGATGTTGTACCAAATTACTTACTGAGCTTCACGTTACTTTCTGTGGCGTGTACAAAGTTTACTAGGCATCTCTGAACACCTTTCAAATTTCCCATCTTTTAAAAAAATATTCCACCTTTCTATTTTTTTCTCTAACAATTGGTCATTTCAAAATTGGTCATTAACAATGTCGAACCCCGAACAAGAGTTAAGCCAAGTCAAGTCAAGTTTATTCGTCACATACACATACGAGATGTGCAGTGAAATGCAAAGCGGCAATGCTCGCGGACTTTGTGCAAAAAGACAAACAAACAAACAACCAAACAAACTACAAACAGAATGGAACAGAATCACATATTCTTTTACATATTAAATATTGTGGGCGGAAGGAAAAAGGGAAAAAACAGCACTTAAAAAAAAAAGCAGTAGAGTGGTTCAGTAAAGTTAGTCCCTGGTGAGATAGGCGTTTACAGTCCTAATAGCCTCTGGGAAGAAACTCCTTCTCAACCTCTCCGTTCTCACCGCATGGCAACGGAGGCGTTTGCCTGACCGTAGCAGCTGGAACAGTCAGTTGCAGGGGTGGAAGGGGTCTCCCATGATTTTATTGGCTCTGGAGTTGCACCTCCTGATGTATAGTTCCTGCAGGGGGGCAAGTGAAGTTCCCATAGTGCGTTCGGCCGAACGCACTACTCTCTGCAGAGCCTTCTTGTCCTGGGCAGAGCAATTCCCAAACCAGATTGTAATATTTCCGGACAAGATGCTTTCCACAGCCGCTGCGTAGAAGCACTGGAGGATCCTCGGAGACACTCTGAATTTCCTCAATTGCCTGAGGTGGTAAAGGCGCTGCCTTGCCTTACTCACGAGTGCTGAGGCGTGTGATGCCCATGTCATATCCTCAGAGATGTGGACTCCCAGGTATTTAAAACAGCTCACCCTATTCACAGTATCCACAGTAAAGAGTTTAATTGTCGTATGTACCAAAACAGAACAATGAAATCCTGACGTGCATTTAATAGATAGCATATTGAATTGAATATTCACTAGATAGCATAACAAAAACAAAAAAATGTTCAAGAAATAATGAAAAACAATGTTTGGTGCAACAAAAAAAAACCCTCAGTCCTTTGTGCAACTAAGGCTTTGCAGTAAAAGGTTTCGTTGGTATTAGTAAAGTTCAATTCCCTGATTTTGGTGACAAGGGTGCGGGTGGTTTTGTCCATCTTCAATACTGCAGGATGTAACTCACTTCTGAATATCCACTGATCTTATTTTTTTGAAAATTTCAGTCCTTCAATAATTGTAAATATTGCCCTGTGCTTGTATTTAAATTGCAATTCAACCATTTGAATTTTGTCTTTGATCCTCTCCTTCATACAGTTTTTACTTAATTTACATCCTTTGCAGTTAAGGAGATGCATTTCATTACCATTAATCACTGATATACAAAATGCATTTTTCCTGCGCACATTGAATCAAGTAATTCTTACTCGATCTTTCCTCAGTGAAATGTGTTCTATTAAAAGTTGGAACGTACATTCAGATAAAGCTCATGAATAAACCAAAGCATTAGATCCAATGATAAAATGATTATTAACAATTAAATGTTCTTCAACATCTCCAATTCTTTAGAAAATAAGAAGCTCAAAAACTTCCCTCTACAACTCTGCCTCAGAGGGCGGTGGAGACAGGTTCTCTGGATGCTTTCAAGAGAGAGCTAGATAGGGCTTAAAAATAGCGGAGTCAGGGGATATGGGGAGAAGGCAGGAACGGGGTACTGATTGGGGATGATCAGCCATAATCACATTGAATGGCGGTGCTGGCTCGAAGGGCCAAATGGCCTACTCCTGCACCTATTGTCTATTGTCTATAACCACCGTTTAACATAACACAAAGTGCTGGGTGAACTCAGCAGCTTCGGCAGTGTTTGTGGAGGGATTACACAGGCAACATTTCATGTCTGGAGCCACATTCAGTCCAAATAAGGGTCCAGACTTGAAACATTGCCTATCCATTCCTTCCGCAGATGCTGCCTGAC
Organism: Amblyraja radiata; assembly: GCF_010909765.2. Lineage (NCBI taxonomy): Eukaryota > Metazoa > Chordata > Chondrichthyes > Rajiformes > Rajidae > Amblyraja > Amblyraja radiata. The sequence continues at coordinate 1,726,906 of NC_045956.1, forward strand.
CCACTGAGTTCCTCCACCACTTTGCATTTTGCTCAAGATTCCAGCATCTGCAGTTTCCCGTGTTTGTTGTTTCACGCTGTATATTACACACAAGATACATTTTGTCCATAAATTCACATGTAGAATGACCTTGAATCTGACTATTTTAATTCAGTGTCATTACTTAACATGCCTCCTTTTTATCCAAAAATGATTATCCAAGCAAATCTTTGTGGATCTCCAATCATGCGTTATAATCACTCCACTCTTTTAAACCTCTACTCCAATGGCAGATTCCCTTTATCTGTAGACTGTGGATGGCTCGATCGTAATCACGTATAATCTTTCTGCTAACTGGTTAGCACGCAACAAAAGCTTTCCACGGTATCTCAGTAGACGTGACAATAAACTAAACTATTTGAATCTGCTTGAAACAAAATCAACCGAGTCATGCTCACTCGATCCTTTATCAACAGTTTATTTCCTTTATTTTCTTTTACTGGGCATCATTCCCTTAAAAACAAGAGGTACCTGCAGGACTGTGGGTCCAAGCACTGACCATCTTCTATACCCATTGCCAACGAGCTGATGTGTGAGTGACTATTCAGCAATGTGCATTGTCAGGCCCTTTGTTTTCAGGAGCCACAAGCACATGCCTCCATTATCTTCATAATGTTCACCCTTTCTTTTTTCAACAGCAGTCATAAATAAATGGTGGTTAGAAGTTCAAACTTTTTTTTTTTCCTTTTTGACCACAGGCCGCTGAAACAAAAATGCGCTGCAATAGAAAGGGATGTAGCAAATGTCAAACTCAGTTGGATCTGATATTTGCTGCAAATGGGTCTGCTTTTCAAATTCTCACTTGCAGAACTATTCACAGAGGAAGAGGTTCTCCTTTGGTCATCAGCTTTAAATGGCTGTGACACTTTCAGCCCTAACGGCACACTGTGAATCTGATTACACAGCACCTCACAAACCCATGATCAGAAGGGAAAAGGACAGCAGGTGTATAGAATCACCACCAGCTGCAGATTATTCTTCGTGCGGCACGGTGGTGCAGCGGTCGAGTTGCTGCCTTACAGCACTTGCAGCACTCCAGGTTAATCCTGAAGTTTGGGTGCTGTCTGTACGGAGTTTGTACGTTCTCCATGTGACCGCGTGGGTTTTCTCAGAGATCTTCGGTATCCTCCCACATTCCAAATGTGTGCAGGTCTATAGGTTAATTGGTTTAGTATAAGTGTAAATGGTCCCTACTGTGTGTAGTATAGTGTTAATGTGTGGGGATCGCTGGTCGGTGCCGACTTGGTGGGCCAAAGGTCCAGTTTCCGTGCTGTATCTCTAAACTAAACTAAGTGCTCTTCAAGGCACACACCTCATTTGGAAATATATATCTATTCCCAAATCCTAGGCCTCGAGAACTCCCTACATAACACAACAACACTAGCAGTATGTTTAAGAAGGAACCGCAGATGCTGGAAAATCGAAGATAGACAAAAGTGCTGGAGAAACTCAGCGGGTGCAGCAGCATCTATGGAGCGAAGGAAATAGGCAACGTTTCGGGCCGAAACACTTCTTCAGACTGATGGAAGGTGGGGGGTGGGGGAGAAGAAAGGAAAAAGGAAGAGGAGGAGCCTAAGGACTGAGGGAGAGCTGAGAAGGAGAGGAGACAGCAAGGACTACCGGAAATTGGAGATTTCAATGTTTATGCCGCTAGGGTGCAGACTGCCCAAGCGGAATATGAGGTGCTGCTCCTCCAATTTCCAGTGGTGCTCACTCTGGCCATGGAGAATTGGAGAATTCAATGTTTGTGTGTCACTAGCAGTATCTTTGTCAGAAGTCAGCAGTGGATCAAGATAGAAGCTCAGTTATATTAATAAGAAATAGCAGGAGTAGAATACTTTTTCATAGCTACTCGATCATGCAGTATGGTTCTGGCTATCTTTCACTTCATCACTTTAATGGTCTTGCCCCATAATTACAAAAAAATTATCAATGTGACTTTTGAAGGAAGCCTCCACAGCCCTTTTGTGTAAGGAATTCCAAAGATACACTTGCTTCTGGCTAATTCTCCTCAGTCAGTCTTGAATACACAATCCCTTATATTGAGATTAATTGCTGATTCCAGAAAGCCCTGTCAGAGGAGACTTCATCCCAGAATCTATCCCTATCAATTCTCAAAGTCAATTAGGAATGGTGAATAAATGTTGCCTTTCTTGCCGCACTGTTCAGTTCAACAAGAATGAAAGACAAATTCCCGCTAATACTATTCTATTCCTGGTGTCCATTATAAAATGAAATGTATGAAACTCAATCATGAGGCCTTTAACTTCAAAGTAGATTTAAATAACTAGACTGTGCACTGCTCCCCCAACGTAATATTCCACCACTCACCCGTTTCCCCAATGCAGCCCGTTCCCCCAAAGTAATTTACCACCACTCACGCATAGCCACCAACTGCGCAGGTGTAGCTCATTTCCCCTCATCCCTCAACACTCCCTCCCCCTCTTCTTCACCCTCCCTCTTCTTTCCCCTCTCCTCCTCCCCTCCCCCAATTCCTCCCTCTCATTTACCCTACCCTCAGTCACTCCCTCCCTCCATAACTACTCTCCCCTCCCTCTATTCCCCATTCCCTACCTCCCCCACTCCCCCCCCCCTCCTCTCCCTCTATTCCCCCTCCCAACCCACCAGACATGAGACAGGGAAAAAATGAAAAAGAGGAAGAGATAGATTTCTCCACGGATTTTGAAATTTGGCGAGGCCCCACCTCCGCCGTGAGGCCCCACCGCCGCCGTGAGGCCCCACCGCCATTGTGAGGCCCAACCATCACCACGAGGCCCCACCTCCACCGTGAGGCCCCCCCTCCACCGTGAGGCCCCCCCTCCACTGTGAGGCCCCACCTCCGCCATGAGGCCCCACCTCGGCCATGAGGCCCCACCTCCACCGTGAGGCCCCCCCTCCACTGTGAGGCCCCACCTCCACAATGAGGCCCCACCTCCACTGTGAGGCCCCACCTCCACCGTGAGGCCCCACCTCCACTGTGAGGCCCCACCTCCAGCATGAGACCCCCCCTCCACCGTGAGGCCCCCCCTCCACCGTGAGGCCCCACCTCCACTGTGAGGCCCCGCCGCCGCGGTCTCGATAACTCCTGGATCGCCGCGTAGAACCCCAGCCGGTGCCTCGCAGGTAGAAGCCCGGGTCGGAAGAAGCAGCCGACACCACCTGCGGTTGGCCACCACAGAGGCCGTGAAGTGGGCTCGGCTGCTTGCCCGCTCAGCACCACGGAGGCACCGGCAGACGCAGCTCCAGCCGGCAGAGCATTAGTGACGCTCACTCCGCTCCTTCAGCTTTATATTCTCATCGCCGGGCGCCGCCCGTGACTGACAGCGGACCCGGCCAATCAGGACGGCGATGGCGCAGGAAGGGGCGTCGGCGTGCCGGCAACTGACAGGAGAGGAGACCAATCTGCGCATGCGCTGTTTTTTAAGACATTTAAACCTAATATCTTTTTAAATATACCATATTAAGGTGGCGAAAAAATTGTAGCACTATCATGTACCGTTTTTGCGCAAATGGAAAAAAAATGCAAAACCGGAAGAGCAGAAGATCAGAGTTTTAATTATGTATAGATTTACCGTAGCTAGACACAAAATGAGTGGTTCAGGCAGTATCTCGAGATCCGAAATGTCAGGTATTTATTTTCTCCAGAGATGCTGCCTGACTTACTGAATTACTCCGGCATTTTGGCTTCTCTGTAAACCTAAACCAGCATCTGCAGTTCCTTCCTACACTATTTATCATAGGTATTGTGTTTATTAAATATCTCTAACATTATGTGATGTGGTATTGGGGATGGCAGTGACCATATCGATATTTATTGTCGGGTTAATGCGCATGATATATTTTATTGACAGTGGTAATAAAGTCCTGGACTGCATGGGGGGGAACTGTCCCTTGTCATCAGGGCATATATGCATCACACTGTCAGTCTTGTGCTTGTCCTGGCAGCTCAGTCCTGGTCTTCGAAGGAGGAGGCATGGCACTCAGACTTCCCCCTGCAGTTCCCCCTTGCCTCGAGAAATGGTGCTGGCGGTCTCAGGATTAACCTGGTGGCTCAACTTTGGGATTGAAGAGGCAACACAGGCAGTCTCTGGATTATCCTGGCGTGTGTGTGGTGTGTGTGGTGTGTGGTGTGTGTGCGTGCGTGTGTGGTGTGTGTGTGTGTGGTGTGTGTGTGGTGTGTGTGTGCGTGCGTGTGCGTGTGTGTGTGTGTGTGTGTGTGTGTGCGTGTGTGCTGACCCTCATTGGCTGTTGCAGGAAGAGGCACTGGCATCTCGAGCCGGCCACAGTCTTAGCCTCAAGTAGCGGGGGAGGGGGCTGGCTGTCTAGGGTTTCTTCCCGGCAGTTCAGTCTCAAACACACAGTGGCGCTGGTGATCTTGGGTTTGTCCCAGCGGCTCAGTGTTCCTCAAACCTGCGAAAGGGGACCACAGCTAGCGGGAAGGCAGACCATGTTGTCATCTGTCTCCCTTCCTTCCTCATTCTCTCCTCTGGCTGGGCTGCCTGGGTTTTATAGGGAGTAGGCAGGCAAGGTTCTAGTGGCCAACTAACATCAATTAATTGGGCCCAGCTGTTACCGATGATGTTGTGGATTGGCCTCTCAATAGACAATAGACAATAGGTGCAGGAGTAGGCCATTTGGCCCTTCGAGCCAGCACCGCCATTCAATGTGATCATGGCTGATCATCCCCAATCAGTACCCCGTTCCTGCCTTCTGCCCATATCCCCTGACTCCGCTATCTTTAAGAGCCCTATCTAGCTCTCTTTTGTAAGTATCTAGAGGACCGGCCTCCACCGCCCGCTGAGGGCAGAGAATTCCACAGACTCACAACTCTCTGTGAGAAAAAGTGTTTCCTCATCTCCGTTCTAAATGGCTAACTCCTTATTCTTAAACTGTGGCCCCTGGTTCTGGACTCCCCCAACATCGAGAACATGTTTCCTGCCTCTAGTGTGTCCAAGCCCATAACATTCTTGTATGTTTCAATGAGATACCCTCTCATCCTTCTAAACTCCAGAGTGTACAAGCCCAGCTGCTCCATTCTCTCAGCATATGACAGTCCCACCATCCCGGGAATTAACCTTGTAAACCTACGCTGCACTCCCTCAATAGCAAGAATGTCCTTCCTCAAATTAGTCTATAGAGTACAGAGCCTAGTTGGAGATTGTAGTGTTCAATAGCCTATGTAGTTAAGGGCCTGTCCCCACGAGCACGCGACCTGCATGCGGCAAGAGCGACCAAACCAGAAGCGGGGGCCGCGCGGAGGTCGAGTGAGTGACGTGAAGTTCGAGCGAAGTCCGCGGGACGTTCGCGCGTGACGTACAGCGTCAAGACGTGCGTACGGCGTCGAGGCGGCTGTGGGCCGGCAGGCCGTTGCCGTGTGGAATTTTTGAACACGGTCAGTTTTTCGGGAGCCCCGCGCGATGTCGGGACCAGCTCCGCACAACTCCATACGGCTCCGGCGATCGAAGTGGGACCGGCCCCGCGAGGCCGTACGGCTCAAGCGACCAAGTTAGGTCGCGCTTGCCGCATGGAGTCACATGCTGGTGGGACAGGCCCTTAAGGCTGTGGTTTATACCTCAGATGGACACAATGTGCTAGACTGACTCAGCGGGCGGTCAAGGCAGCATCTCTGGAGAAAAAAAGATGGGTGACGTTTCAACGTCACTTTGTGTCTATCTTCGTGTTTTAATCGCCTGATGGCGGTTGGGAAGAAGCTACTCCTGGACATTATGATGAAGCGAAACATCACAACAGATAACATGAAATAATCAACAAATTGTGTTGAACTGTTGTTCAGCAGCTGCACGCACCCGGATTGCCAGCAGACACATTTATAAAGCTGCATTATAAAGAATAATCTTCACCCTACCATAGTTCCTCACCTTACCTCACACACCCAACCAGATGCAACTAAATTTAAGGTAGCTCTTTCTTCCCAAAAACCCTTTCTGGCTTAAGTCCTCCCTCACCACCTCCAGTTTAAATTCCATTTGGAATATTTTGGAGGAGCAAGAACCAAGAACCAAGAACCTAGCAGTATGCTTTTAAATAGAGAATCGCCTGTCTCCATTATGTCAGCACTCGACCTGGCCACTTTTAAATCTAATGTTCCCAATCCTTACAAAGATCAAATCCAGCTCCAGATAAATACAACAGTCAGATTTTTTGTGGCGTTAATATTATTGATTTAGCGCCGACCTTAACAAGAAACTGAAACATACCTCCCTGTGGAGACTCTCGGAAACCCTTGTGAGAAACCGGTCGTGGCGAGAGCCGGAGCTGGAAGGAGCAGCGAGGTGAGAGAAGGATTGGAAACAGTTCTGCATTGAACAACTCGTTGCGTTTTCAAATGAGAAATTGACAGCGCGGTGAAATATTATAACGGAAATATTACTGCGCTCCTGGGCTCCTTCTGATCATTTACGCATGTTCCAGCAGCCAAATGCTGAGCTGACTGTGTCTCCTGTTCACCAATTGCCCTGGAGTCACTCGGACACAATGGGCAAGATATGCTGCAAGTGGCCAGCGCCGCCAGCGACCTCTGCAATCATTCAAAACACACCTCCTCACTGCGAACTTCCACAAACTACTGCAGTGTATATATCCACTGCTTGTACCTTCGATATTCCAGCATCTGCAGTTCCTTTTTGAACGCAGTGTATATATCCTTCCTTCCTTCCCGGTAAAGCCAAGCCAAGCCAAGCCAATTTTTATGCTGGCCAAATCCCGCCCCCTCCCACACACACACACAGCCCTGCCTCCGATGTGTTCCTTACTTTAAAATGCAACGCCTGCCTGCTGCCTGCAAGCTTGTGCGCTGTAGGGATGGTTCACATCGCGGCAGGCTCTGGGGTGGTGCAGATTCAAGAGCACACACCTGGAGAAGTGGCAGGAACACAGGGACAACACACGCAGATTGATGGACCTTATTGCACAGCATTGATCGCTGGTGTATGGGACAAGCTGCCAGAGGAAGTGGCCGAGGCGGCTGCATTAACTATGTTTAAATGACCTTTGGACACGCTCATGGATAGTTGGGAAATATGCCACATGTAGGAATATGAGACTAGATCAGGAAGATATCTTGGCCGTCGCGTACGAGTTGGCCGTTTATGTTCTTTACAGCTCTTAAATTAATTAGATTAAAGTTTTTCTGCCCTGTTTAGAAACATCGAAACATAGAAAATAGGTGCAGGAGTAGGCCATTCGGCCCTTCGAGCCTGCACCGCCATTCAATATGATCATGGCTGATCATCCAACTCAGTATCCTGTACCTGCCTTCTCTCCATATCCCCTGATCCCTTTAGCCACAAGGGCCACATCTAACTCCCTCTTAAATATAGCCAATGAACTGGCCTCAACTACCTTCTGTGGCAGAGAATTCCACAGATTCACCACTCTCTGTGAAAAATGTTTTTCTCATCTCAGTCCTAAAAGACTTCCCCCTTATCCTTAAACGGTGACCCCTTGTTCTGGGCCATCTGTGTGCTGAAAGCATCCCATATTATTTTAAAGGACTTGTAAATGCTACTACTGATCATGTCCACATTTATTCAGCATCAATTTACAGCAATCTGTTCAAACTGACTTTACCAATCACCATTGGATATATCGCTTTCTGGCTAAAGATCTAAACAAATGCATGCTTACTCTTTATAGATTCCAAATCAGCTTTGTCCCCAAGTTCAATTATTATTCTGAAATGTTGCGTTTAAGAAGGAACTGCAGATGCTGGAAAATCGAAGGTACACAAAAAAGCTGGAGAAACTCGGCGGGTGCAGCAGCATCTATGGAGCGAAGGAAATAGGCAACGTTTTGGGCCGAAACGTTGCCTATTTCCTTCGCTCCGTAGATGCTGCTGCACCCGCCGAGTTTCTCCAGCTTTTTTGTGTACCTATTATTCTGAAATGTTTTTTTTAAGAATTTGGTTAGACATTGCATGATTTATTTACTTATTTATAACTCTTATTATTTACTTATGATTTATTTACTTATATATAACACTTATTTCAAGAATAAGGGGTAAGCCATTTAGAACAAAGATGGGGAAACACTTTTTCACACAGTGAGTTGTGAGTCTGTGGAATTCTCTGCCTCAGAGGGCGGTGGAGGCCGGTTCTCTGGATACTTTCAAGAGAGAGCTAGATAGGGCTCTTAAAGATAGCAGAGAAGGCAGGAACGGAATACTGATTGTGGATGATCAGCCATGATCACATTGAATGGCGGTGCTGGCTCGAAGGGCCGAATGGCCTACTCCTGCACCTATTGTCTATTTAATATACATTTCTATCCGAAGGCATACAAATGTCAGACTAATGTTTTTTTGCTTACCTCAATTTGAACAGGAAGGCTTTCACTAGCACCTATGAAGTTCAACACTCTGACCAAAAGACACTTGAAAGAATTGCACACGGAAATGAAACCACTGCAGTTATATTCTGAATGTCTACGCTTGACACTGGCAATCGAGCATAAGCTCTCAATAGTCTGTGGTTTATTGACCAGCAGTCTAAGTTAACAATCTTAAAGTCATCAGTCATTGAGACATCACCACAACAAAATGCAACATTGATGTTGGCAGTTTGTACATCAAGATAAGTTAAACATTTTCAATTTAAATGTCTATTTCCATGTAAGCCTAAAACAATATTTTTCCTGTTTTGGGCTTAAAGGTGTGTGCCTGTGATGGTGAGGATCTTGACTGTACGAATTCCAATATCAGAATCAAACACTTAGTCTTAAAACAAAGCATTCAAAAACAGATTTTTTTCGCTTGGTCCGCAATAACCTACCTGATCTCCCGGTGGCTCAGCACTTCAACTCCCCCTCCAGAATCTGACCTTTCTGTCCTGGGCCTCCTCCATGGCCAGTGTGAGGACCACTGTAAATTGGAGGAGCAGCACCTCATATTCCGCTTGGGCAGTTTGTACCCCAGCAGTATGAACATTGACTTCTCCAATTTCAGGTAGTCCTTACTTTCTCCTCCCTTTCTCAGCTCTCTCTCAGCCCACTGGCTCCACCTCTTCCTTTCTTTCTTCCTTCCACCCCCCCCCCCCCTCCCCCCCACCACCCTCACATCAGTCTGAAGAAGGGTTTCGACCCGAAACGTTGCCTAATTCCTTCACATTGTAGCGGCACCCGTTGAGTTTCACCAGCATTTTTGTCTACATTCAAAAACAGACAAGGCTTTACTTTGTATACCACAGCTTCAATGCTAATGGCAATGCTAACATCCTTACTAGCAAATAATGTGTTTTTCCCTTCTAAATGCGGTTACAAATTTAGGCCTATTGTCCAGAAATATGTCTGTATCCTTAAAACACTATTGTGATAATCAAAATAAAAGAACTGCATGTCCTAAACCTGCAAGGGTTTAAAATTGGATAAACGCTCAAAGGCTGATGAAATGCATCTCAGACTGCTATAGGAAGCAGAAAAGGAGATTACTGGAGCTCTGAGAAAAAATAAAATCATCCCTTGCCACAGGTGAAATGCAGGACAGCGAATATGGTACCTTATTGAATACGAGTTGGGATAAGCCAGGCAATTACAGCCTGTGAGTCTAACTTCATGACAGGAACATCATCGGAAGGCAGGGGTGGATTGACCTGAGATTAGCTTGTTAAAGGAGATCCTGCCTGACCAATGTCATTGACGTTTTTCTAAGAGGTTACGAAATTAGGGAAGTGAGTTTGATGTGGTCATCAAAAATGATGGATGATTTTAAGGTGGAGAACGTGCAAACTCTACACACATGGTACCCAAGGACATGATCGAACCTACGACAGCAGCTCTATCTGCTGTTCCACTGTTTTACTGCTTAATAACTCCAAACTTGGGTACCAATTGTTATGCAAGTTTCTTGCATCTTAGAACAAGGAGGTGAGGAGGGAGAGTGGGGGAGGTAGGGAGTGGGGAATAGGAGGAGAGGAGGGCAGTGGGGAGGTCAGGAGGGATAGTGGGGGATAGGGGGGAGGTGAGGAGTGGGGGATAGAGGGATAGGAGGAGGGTAGGGAGGGGAGAGTAGTTATGGAGGGAGGGAGGGAATGACTGAGGGTAGGGGAAAGGAGAGGTGAGGGAGGGATTGGGGAGGGGAGGAGGAGAGGCGAAAGAGGAGGGAGGGTGAAGAGGAGGGTGAGGGAGTGCTGGGGGATGAGGGGAAGTGAGCCGCACCTGCGCAGTTGGGGGCTATAGGTGAGCGGTGGATTATTGCGTTGGGGGAACGGGTGAGTGGTGGAATATTGCGTTGGGGGAACGGGTTGCATTGGGGGACTTGGCCTCCAATGTGACTGGGACCCAATGAGTCCACTTAGTCTAGTTTCTTTTAAATGGGACATCTATTCTCTGAAACAGTCTTTCACAAATACAAAGCTATCTCTTTAATCAACATTTGCGAAACATAATTGATAGCTTCCATGGTTACAGTATTGAATCCTGCTCTTGTCACAACTTAAATATTAACAGCTGAGTAAACACCTTCAAGGCAACCAGAGGTGAACGCAACACCCAACTGTTCAGTCCATGTTGTAAATTCTGTCTGTCAAGTACCATGTACTGTCAGAAACATCATGAAATGACTCAGGGAAAATGGGGTTTTTTCACCCAAAAACCATGTGCTAGTTAAAAACCCAAATCAGATTGTGAAAACCAGAGCCAATAATATTGACCAAAATTCACAATGAAACAGTAGTATTATCATAGAAAGGTAATCACCGTGTGATCATTCTGCTTTCACACAATATTTCTCTGAAATTATAAATTAATTGATAGATAATTGAACAGAGAAGAATAAATATAAGCTTACTAATAATAACAAATAAGATGCCATCAACCTGAAATCCTATCTCCCTCTCTCCAACTGATCTGCTGAGTATTTCCAAACTTTTCTGTTTACTTTATAGTTAATAATTTAATTGGAAATTGAAAATGTAAAGACTAGATGACTGAGGAGAACTATGACATGTCAAGTGTATTATTTGAAAAGCCCAGGGTGCAGAGGCAGTCAATAGGCAATGATGTGCATGAATATTGGGCTTTGAGGAATGAAGACGGCTGTCAATGGCAATACACGGAGCATAAGAACTAGAATAGGAGAAATAAAGGACTCTCATGCAAGAGCGTAACTTGCTATCAAAACATGGAGGGGACCGGGCGACACAATTCTTTGGCGGCCACGCGCGCATGCGCACACTCACACACACACGTGCGAGGCTTCGGAGTTCGGAGGCTCAATCGAGCGCCAAATGCAGCTTAACTCTGCCTGTCTCACTGGGTTAACTACAGCCCTGTCTGGACTGACAGGATACCAGCGCTGCTTCTCCACGCTGGCCATATTTCCCGCAAGCCCAGGCAGGTTCACCTGGCGGGACAGGCAGAGTTGAGCTGGGTTTAGTGGCACAGCTCGCATCTGTCTGCTCTGGCCACCCGTGGGGGGGGGGGGCACGCGGGACAGCGCCGGAGAGCCGGTCGGGATCAATCCTGCCTGCGGATGAGGCGCAGGTCTGTGCCGCGCCTCCCTCCTCCAATCACCGCTTCCTCGATCATCAGTCCCACCCCCACTGCCTCGCGGAAAGCGGAGATTTTAAAATACGGATCACAAAAACTTGGGGGGGATGTCCCTCACCTCTCAAAACATGGGGGGGACGTGTCCCCTCTAGCCCCCCCCCCCCCCGGGTTTTCCGCCCCTGCTCTCATGGGACTGTAGGACTTGCTCGATAGAATGTGGTGGTGTTGGTGAGGGAGAATAGAATATAAAGAGTTATGAGCCAAGAATGAAAATTTTAAACCAACGGTGTTGGAAAACCTAGACCCATTGCATATACTTTTGTAAATCCTGGCCAAAATCGTGCCAAAATAAAGCAGAGGATTCGTGCATTTACGAGGCCTGTTAGCCCTTTCTGTGTAAGAACCCACAGGCTGCTAGCTGGTGCCGGGAAGTCTCGGTCACAATTCAATACCTCAGAGAAGGAAGGTCCAAATGTCTTTGCAATTGATAATATGAATGAAAACTTTGGAGAGAAACTCTAAGGTATTGTATATGCATGAGTTTGATTGGATTACTGCAAAGGGATTGTAAATAGTGTAAATAATGTTGCAAGACAGTTACCCTGCTGTTTGTTGATTGGCCAGAGTGAGAAGCCCTGGCTGAATTGTTTGTATTCCAGGGTAAATGTTGCATTATTCAGTTGGACTGACTTCCTTCCAGAAGCTTCTGTAAGAAACGTTGTTTGGGACTTTTTGTAATTGGGTTGGGGAACTGTCAATAAGACTTTGATGTAATTGATATGTATGATTAGTTTGTAAGGGGAACCACCCCTATGTAGTTCAGGCCCTCAAGAATAGAAATAATTTTATAGAAATCAAGGTTCGTTGACCTATAAAAGGTAGCCCTCATTTAGATCGGTGTCGATCCTCTGGGACTGCGTGACCTTTTGGGGATGTCTGCTTGCACGAGGCTGAAGAGCTTGGCCAGGCAGAGACAGGGATCGAGCCCGCGGTGGTTTAGGTATCGTATAGGGGAATTTGTTGTTCGTCCTAAAAATAAAGTTTAGTTGGTCCAGTGTTTGACAGTGTTTTTACTGAACTAGACTAAGAGGGGTCAGCTTTAGGAGCATATTTACACTTTGATCGGCAGTGGAATGCAGGAAAAGCAGCACTTGTGGAAGGTTAGGATATTAAAAGTATCGCTTTTTTAAATTTTTTAAAATATTTTATTTTATTAGAAGTAAGTACAGTCATATGGCACCAAAGTGCCTAATATATATTTTCATAATACATTTTATGTACAACTTCTTTTTTTTTTTTATTACACTGAAAAAAGATTAGAATAAGAAAAAGAAGTTAGATAGTAAAGGATAGAAAGATGTGAAATATATAGTGTGTGAAAAAAGAAAACGAGTAAATGAAGAAAGTTGAGAGAGAGAATAGAGAAAATAAAATAAAATAAAAAAAGAAAAGGAGATCATTATTTATAATCTTGGCCAACCCTCGTCCAGTCCTGAAAGTTATTTTTTACAATTGTGTTAAAAGTAGAGAATGAGGTCAGTCAGAAAAGCAGACAAGCAAGAATGAATTTAAACGCCTTCCGCTTCTTACATTCAATTTGGTGTTTATCTTTTATATGTTTCATGTTAAAGCAGTGCCTGAGCATCAAGGAAGTGGAGTGCAGTAACATGTATCAACCAGCAGTTGAAGGGGAGAAGCTGTCATTTCAAAGCATTGTCCAGGTAGAGTAATGGATAAAAGGGAGGCAGGCTCTGGCAGGGTGGCCATTTTGAGAATGGCTGCTTTGAAGTCCGGAGCCCCGCGCGATGTTGCGCACAACTACATACCCCTCCGCGCTTCTCAGTGGGACCGGCCCCGCGCTGCCATACGATGCCCGTGCACCTCACGCGACCACGAGGTCGCGTAATTTGCGTGCCAAGGACACGTAAGTGGGACAGGCCCTTTAGGGGAAAATAGCAGCAGCTGGATCACTGATAACTCTTTGAATCAGGCAATGTCAAAGACTAGGTGAACAATAGTGAGGGGACACAGGGGGCGCAGACGGGCGTTCCCGAGGATGCAAGTGAGTCAAGGATGTCTTCAAGGGGACACAGGATGTTCTGAAAGGGGAGGATGAGCAGCTGGAGATTGTGGTTCATATTGGTACCGACAACATGGGTATGAAGACCGATGAGGTTCAGCAAAGATAATTTAGGGCGTTAGGTAGTTAGAGGAAAAGCAGAAACTTGAGAGAGACTTCCAGGATTACTCCCTGTGTCATGAGTTAGTCAGGCAGGAATAGTGAGGCAAGGAACAGGAAGCTGGTGCTGATAAATACATGGCTACGCAGCCGGGGTGGTGGGGGGGGGGAAAGTTTCAGGTACATGGATCATTAGACTCCCTTCCATAGAAGATAGGACATCTGAAGTAAAGGAATCTACCACTCAGGAAGGTTTAATCCAGCAGGGAGTTGGAACCCAAAGTAATAGTGTATCAAATGAGGAAATACAACCTGATATAAATGTAAATGTGAGTAGGTTCAGTAGAGGGGACAGGCAGGAGCAAAGATCCTATAGCGGAGCAAGATAGACCACTCCTGCTAAATGCAATGGGCTGACGTGTAGTACGCAACGGAGCGGAACCTGGGCCTTTATTTCATCCATTTCCGTAACCAGACCCGACCCGACTCGCAGTGTAATCAACGTTGCGGGGGAACAGTCTGTGTTAATAAATTTAAATCCTGAAAATGAGGAGAAGATTTTTACCAAATAACTTTTATTTTTACGAGGATGCTTCCATAACCGGCTTCCGTCTCCGCACTAGTATCCTACGGGATCCTTGGTGCGGAGACGGAAGCCGGTTACGGAAATGGGGCCGAAAATTACCCATGAATCTGCCCATGACCGTACTATGTCTTTTTCCTCAAGTGGACTATCTTGCTCGCTGTAGGATCTTTGGACAGGAGGCAAGTGTGGGATTGTGGAAAGTCTGATAGATTAAACTGCATTTATTTTCAGGCAAAAAGCCTGACAGGTAAAACAGGTGAACTCAGGATGTAAATTGATACATGGCAAATGACAGCTATAACCGAAACATGGCTGGTTGAGGAGCAGCATTGATATTTCAATGCTTGCACAAAGCTATCGAGAGTTTTAGTGATTATACTTGCTTCATGGATAGAGGTTCGGGGAGAGACAAGAGGCTGAGCTGCTGAATGACTTTGTAGGAGTGAAGGTGTATCAACAATAGGGCCGTATGCTGTGGATGCTGGAAACAAACACAAACTAAGCAATTCCTGTAAAAACCATCAGTGATGCAGAAAAAAAAACAAGTGCGCAAATTAATAATATTTTATCTGAAGAATCAATATTCTGGAATGAAAGTTCTGAATAACCCAGTGTTTTTTTTCTGTTTTGGTGCTTACATTACCATCTTTGGAGTCATTTACTTGATTGCCTTATGTATTTGCAGAAAAATATGCATTGTTTTTCAAAATAAATGGAAGCTAAGAAATTCCTACATATGCATGCACGAATAAAGCCTTTCTGAAACAGAAATTGTTTATGGATCAAGCAAAGTAAAGGATAATTGTACTTATTGAAATAGACGCAATGTCCCTGCACATCAGGTGAGATCTTTAAGTATTGCAGGTCAGACAAAGCACGCAAGTGTCAGGTAAAATATAAAGCTACATCTCCAATGATTTGGGAGTGAATCGGTAACTGCGAAAAGAAAGCTTGTTATGGCCCTTGGTGTTCCTTCCATTTCTCCACCTATTCACTGGGTCTCTTAAAATTAATGGGCTAATTTACACCTAATCAGAATAGTATCTCTGGATCTCTATCTCTTGGGACCTAATATAAGATTGTACGAATTCACTTAATTTGTGATCCTTAACAGCCACGGGAGATAATTACTGCAGTTGCACCCGCACTACTCTCTCTGTCACACTGATATGTTGCCAGAACACAGCCACAGCAACAAAAGCTCAGAAATTGTCAATTAAATATCTACCCACCTTAGAGTTGTATATGTACTTTTGCATGTTATCAGCATAGCAAGGAGGTCAGTTACATGAATTCACGCACAATACCTTAGGTTTATGGTGAGTGTTTGTTCCTCTGAATTCAGTAAATCACGTATCGCAAAGGTTGCAGAGCCCAGGAAGCTTCGCTGCAAGAGAGAGAAAAGAAGGTCTTCGTTAGTTTCAAAATCCATGAGCATAACAGCTTCAAAATGCCCCGCTCCCTGCCATGGCTGCCCTCCACCGCACACGGTGTCTGAGACGGGCTGGGAAAATCATTAAGGACCCCTCACATCCCATCCATCTGGGAGGCGGTACAGGAGCCTCAGGTCTCGCACCAGCAGGCTAAGGAACAGCTTCTTCCAAAATACCATTACCCAGCTGAACTCACAGGCCTGATGCTAGCGATCTTTTATACCCTTTTATCTGTATATATTTATTTGCTTATGTACTAGATCAATATATCCACATTGTACATATTGTTTTAACCAGTATTTTACTACTTTGCACTGATGAGATGCTAAACTGCATTTTGTTGTACCTGTACTCGTATTTGTACAATGACAATAAAGTTGAATCTAATCTAATCTAAAATCCGTCTTGGTTTAAAAAATAGTGGAGCTGAAGAAATGGGGCTAGATCCCCATTCTGCACAATTTACAAATCAGTCTCATGCTGTCAATAACGTTCAGCTTCATTTCTTCATGGCAGCAGAGTATTTACTTGCACTAAAGAGCAATGCAAACTTACATTGGCAAATCGATAAACTAACAATGGAAATTTGACATTCTATTTTGATATTGGAATGAAGCAGAAATAAATGTGTGTGCAGCCAGGTAATAAGTTCAAATCATAATCATCCATGTTTTTTAAATCAACGTTCAACATTAACTTTTCCACTTTCCTTCAATCATCTGCAGGCGTTCCACCCATACGCTTCTCCTTGCTGAGAGAGTTTTCCCGCAGATGGTAATTGCTTCCTAATTCCCCACCCTGCTGCATATTTAAGGCCAAGGCTATTGAGCTGGATATTTGTCATGGAAAGCATCATAAAGTACATTGTGCCCCCAGCTGATAAATGCATCTTCAATTGGAGTTACTGTTTCACAATGCAAAAATCATTCATTGCTTCTTAAGACCAGTTCCAATACCACTGCACTAGCTGGAACAGATCATTCAGTAGAGAATGAATGATCTACCTGGGATTCTCAAGGCCTCAGTGCTGCCGATACTCATTGAATAAACAGCTGAACAATAAAGATTATGTTACACAAGTGTCAGAATACCACATATTGTAAATCAAAATGTTGTTTAAAAAAATCCATCATGAAACTATCTGCCCGATTTGAAATGCCCCTTGTATGTCATTAAAAGAACCACATTGCCATTTGTGGAAACACATATTGCCTTTTCTGCTGAAGTATAATACAACAATCTAGTCATCGGTCCAAACACTGTGTTGCTATACCGACAAGCTTTAAAATCATGTTGAGAATCAGGCTCCCTTGGTGAATGTTCATGAACATACATCCTATCATTGACAATACACAATAGACAATAGGTGCAGGAGTAGGCCAGCACCGCCATTCAATGTGATCATGGCTGATCATCCCCAATCAGTACCCCATTCCTGCCTTCTCCCCATATCCCCTGACTCTGCTATCTTTAAGAGCCCTATCTAGCTCTCTCTTGAAAGCATCCAGAGAACGGCCTCCACTGCCCTCTGAGGCAGAGAATTCCACAGACTCACTACTCTCTGTGAGAAAAAGTATTTCCTCGTCTCCGTTCTAAATGGCTTACTCCTTATTCTTAAACTGTGGCCCCAGGTTCTGGTCTCCCCCAACATCGGGAACATGTTTCATGCCTCTAGCATGTCCAAGTCCTTAACAATCTTATATGTTTCAATGAGATCCCCTCTCATCCTTCTAAACTCCAGAGTGTACAAGCCCAGCTGCTCCATTCTCTCAGCATATGACAGTCCCGCCATCCCGGGAATTAACCTTGTAAACCTACGCTGCACTCCCTCAATAGCAAGAATGTCCTTCCTCAAATTAGGGGACCAAAACTGCGCACAATACTCCAGGTGTGGTCTCACTAGGGCTCTGTACAACTGCAGAAGGACCTCTTTGTCACATAGAGATTATTGTGGTTATCTTTGAAATCATTATTTTTCAAAATTGTGATGTATTCACAAGTGTGCAGAAACAGTAGCCGGATATCGATGTACAAACAGAGACATGCAGGTGAACCTATGGCCATTCAGGTTGTGGACCCATCCTTATAATATTGTGTTCAAGAAGGAACTGCAGATGCTGGAGAATCGAAGGTAGACAAAATTGCTGGAGAAACTCAACGGATGCGGCGGCATCTATGGAGCGAAGGAAATAGGCAATGTTTCGACCCGAAACGTTACCTATTTCCTTCGCTCCATAGATGCCGCCGCACCCGCTGAGTTTCTCCAGCAATTTTGTCTACCTTATAATATTGTAAAGGATTGAAAATCTCATGAACTACATGACCCAAAAGCCACATTTTTGCAATTGTATGTAAACCACTATTAGGTAGTGCTGGTGTTCCCAGGGGTAACCAAGGCTTTGTGGACATTATGGGCTGATGGGTGGAAGTGGAAGTGAGACTTAGGGACCAGGAATCAGGAATGTGGAGCTGAAAGGTTTAGCAGGACAGGGAGTGTGATTGGGATTTGGGATGGGGAATTAGGGGTGCTTGGCATCGATTCACTGTATGGTCAGGCTAGAAGATACAAGGCAAAATTAAAGGCCTTAAGTTTTTTTTTGTTTTTTTTTAATGTTTATTTTATTAGGAGCAATTGTACAAGAATAAAACAATCGGCAAGACAATTATACAATTTCGTACATTTCATAAACTGATAAATGAATCGGGGGAAAAAAAAGTAAAAAGGAAAGAATGAAGAAAAGAAGAAAGATACAAAAAAGAGAGAAGAAAAGACCCTGAACTACCAAAGAAGTGAGAGAAAAAAAAAGAGAAAAATAAACAGAGATATGTCCCACTATCTTTCCCTTCCTCTCCCCGCCCTTCCCCGCTCACCCATCCCAAGCATCGGTTTTAAATTTGTGTTCGACCATTCTATTGTTGAAGAAATTCAGTGAAAGATTACAAGACCTACACCAAACCCAAACCAATTAGGAGCAGACGAGGGCATTCGATCCAATTTGAGATTCCAGCTACCAAGACAGATCTTCCCCCACACAATTAAAGCATGGAATAATCTCCACCCTACTATAGTTACCCAACCAGATACAACTAAATTTAAAGTAGCTCTTTCTTCCCAAAAACCCTTTCTGGCTTAAGTCCTCCCTCCACGACCTCCAGTTTAAATTCCATTTGGAATATTTTGGAGGAGCAAGGAACCAAGAAAGGAGACCATGTTTTGGAGAGGCCTTAAGTTGTATGGGAGTTCTATCCAGTATTGGGTTAATAGAACATTATTATTCCAGGAATGACCACAGACCGCTAATTAACAGCTCCTCAAAGAACAAGATTGAAATTCCCATGAACTGTTCTTGACATCATAAGTATACAAGATAATGCACCCTTACCAAGTCCTGTTTGTTTATTCTGTGGTGCCTGTTTGGCAGCAATGTAAAATTGTTGCAGTCATGAACATTATGTTCAAATCAACCATGTGAATAGATGGTAAATAAACCACTGTCTATGCATGGTCATGTAATTAGCCTAGATTATTGGGTCCCATCACGCCTACTTTTACAGCATGAGAGGATGTCTTGTTAAGTCATAGGTTCAAGGTGAAGGGGAAAAAATTTAAGAGGAATCTGAGGGATGACTTTTCCGCACAAAGGGTGGTGGATGTATGGAACGAGCTGCCAGAGGAGGTAGTTGAGGCAGGGACTATCCCAATGTTTAAGAAACAGTTAGACAGCTACATGGATAGGACAGGTTTGGAGGGATATGGACCAAGCGTAGGCAAGTGAGACTAGTGTAGTTGGGACATGTTGGCCAGTGTGGGTAAGTTGGGCCGAAGGGCCTGTTTCCACACTGTATCACTCAATGACTCAACGTCACAAATGTTTTGTTTTGTCATGTTTCTCGCTACCCCAGAAATCTCAGTCACATTTCATCCTACAGTGTGAAGACATATTACCATGCATGGTTCCAATAAAAACATCTAGGAACTCAACAGAAAAGGTGTGAAAAAACAAAACATTAACATTTAATTTAGATCACACATAAATGTTTGCATGTCGCTACACTTCTTCAGGCAGCAGTTTGTTTTTTATTTAAATACACAGAGACATTAGAGGACACAGAGTGCTGGAGTAACTCAGTGGGTCAGGCTTCATCTCTGGAGAACATGGATAGGTGACGTTTCACAGGGTGCTGGAGTAACTCAGCGGGTCAGGCTGCATCTCTGGAGAACATGGATAGGTGACATTTCAGGTCGGGACCCTTTTTCAGACATTACATGCATGATGCATACAATAATCAAATAGAATTAATCTACTTGTGCAAATGGTTCTGGACTCCCCCAACATCAGGAACATGTTTCCTGCCTCTAGTGTGTCCAAGCCCTTAACAATCTTATATGTTTCAATGAGATACCCTCTCATCCTTCTAAACTCCAGAGTGTACAAGCCCAGCTGCTCCATTCTCTCAGCATATGACAGTCCCGCCATCCCGGGAATGAACATTGTAAAACTACGCTGCACTCCCTCAATAGCAAGAATGTCCTTCCTCAAATTAGGAGGTTAATCAGTCATCATTGCAGCCAAGGGAAGATCAATACCCATTTATATCAGCTCAGCCAAAGAAGTTATCAATTAATTGCTCCTGAACTTGTGCCAACAGAGATGCTCGTTTCTGGAGAGCCATATGCTGATTCCACTCCCTCCTTAACCTATTGCTGTGGCATAGTCTGAACAGTTAATAGTTTACCTGGGGATTTATCAATGAAATGCAGTAACTCATCAATATTTGATCACGAGTTTAAACATACATGAGACAGGAGCTACAGTCATCCAATGGATATTATGTGTGTGGGGTGAGAGGAGGCAGATGTAAGCAGTCGTTATTTCAATCAGGTAGATTAATGGCCTTCTGAAGCCATATCTTTAGCCTTTTATGGGCCTCAAGATATGAACGTCGTCAAACCTAGTGCAGAGTTTGGGCAGAGTCATCATAAACTCTAGTTTTATAGTAACATAGAAAATAGGTGCAGGAGGAGGCCATTCGGCCCTTCGAGCCATTCATTGTGATCATGGCTGATCGTCCCCTATCAATAACCCGTGCCTGCCTTCTCCCCATATCCCTTGACTCCACTAGCCCCTAGAGCTCTATCTAACTTCTCTTAAATCCATCCAGTGATTTGGCCTCCACTGCCCTCTGTGGCAGGGAATTCCATAAATTCACAACTCTCTGGGTGAAAAAGTATTTTCTCACCTCAGTCTTAAATGACCTCCCATTTATTCTAAGGCTGTGGCCCCTGGTTCTGGACTCGCCCAACATTGGGAACATTTTTCCTGCATCTGGCTTGTCCAGTCCTTTTATAATTTTATATGTTTCTATAAGATCCCCCCTTCTTTCTTCTTCTTTCTTACATGTTTACTCAGGATCAATCTTGGAATCTCCTTCTGAATAATTGATTCTCTCTGTGTTACCACATCCAGCACTGTAGTCCACATGAGTGGTTTCATTACCTTCAAATTGGAGTGCTTACAACGAGTCTGTTCGCTTGCTATCCCCTGACTGAAGTACTGAAAGTGAGCGGGGCCCACGGTCCACCCCACCCCACCCCACCCCCGGCCTGCTGGTGGGGTCGCGGGGGGTGGCCAGGAGACGTCGGGGCGGCGGCAGGAGCAGGAGGCGGTGTCGAGCCGTGGTGAACTGTGCACTTCATCTGGAGTCGCAGAGCGTCCTCATTCATTCTCCCCGCCACACGGAAGTATAACGTAGCAAAGATGAGCGGGAAGCAAGAGGATTGGGTAATGTTTGAAGAGCTACAGAAGATAACTAAAAAGACAATACGGGGAGAAAAGATGAGGTACGAATTCCAAGGATGGTTTACCATCATCAGCGCAACTACGATCAATCAATATGCAGTGATCTTCTTGATTGGTGTCTCAACATAATTTCAGAATTTCGGGACTTTCCAAACAAACAACTTCAAAGCAGTTTTCTCAATGGATTTTTAATGATATTTTACGATCGGATTATGAGTCGTGAAAGACAGGAAGTTCATAGTAAAGTGTTTTGCTTTAAATTCGACTCCTAGCCTTAAGTGTATTGGAGCATTTCAATGGCCCTCCTTAGCATTCAGCAACAAAGGAGATGAAATATCAGCTAAGATAAAAGCCTATCATATATTTTTTACTTGGATACTGACAGCCTTTGTACAAATGGCACATAAGGCAAGATAGAGATTCCATGTGATTGTTTATATTAATAAAACAAAAATAAATAAATTGGTTAAAATTGGAGTGCTTATTTTGGTGACAAATAAGTGGTGAAAGCATATCCTTCCTTGCATTTGGTATCTACAACAGATTGTAGTCCTCCAAGCTGCTTAAGGGCCTAGACCACCAAATTTATTTCATAAATATATTTTGTAAACTTTAATAATGTTTTTGTAATATTAAACCTTCCAAACATTTTAAAATTTAATTTTTAATTTTCAGAGGAGCTAGTATGCCAAAGAAGCACTGGATTTTTCCAACGCCAACCCAAAAGTTTCGCTGCACTCTACCCTATGTAGAGACCAACTTATCTTTCCGTGATAGACACAAGAAGCTGGCGTAACTCAGCGGGACAGGGCAGCATCTCTGGAGAGAAGGAATGGGTGACTTTTTGGGTCGAGACCCTTCTTCAGGCTGGTTTGGGATAAGGGAAAGGAGAGATCTCGACAGTTATATAGAGAGATAAAAAACAATGAATGAAAGATATGCAAAATAGTTACGAAGATAAAGGAAATAGGCCATCGTTAGCTGTTTGTTGAGTGGAAACGAGAAGCTGGTGTGAATTGGGTGGGGGAGGGATAGAGAGGGAATGCCGGGGCTACCTGAAGTTAGAGAAATCAATATTCATCTTTCCATGAAACATTAATGCTTAATTCCTTATCCAAGAATGAAATCTTGGAATTTGGTGTCAGGTGTGTACAAAGGCAGGCATCGTCTGCAGTTTGTAATTCACTATTGAGGTGACTTTGTTCTGGAGTGCAGGCACCAGAGATTGAAGTGTGTTAGTTCTGAAGATCATTCCAATTCCATTAAAAACTAATTTGAGGTGATTTGTGACATCGCAAAAAAAAAAAAATTGCTGCAATTGCCTGAGCAATGAGGCAGGCTTGTTTGACAATGATCTTCACTGAGTTTGATTCTCGTGTAGATCCGTTGGTTAGGAGTGTTGGAACAATGCAGAAACTCATCACACATTGCCTTTTCTCAACAGATTATACTCTAAAGTCCCCAGTCGGTCCACAGTTTAAGAATATGGAGTAAGCCATTTAAAACGGAGACGAGGAAACACTTTTTCTCACAGAGAATGGTAAGTCTGTGGAATTCTCTGCTTCAGAGGGCGGTGGAGGCAGGTTCTCTGGATGCTTTCAAGAGAGAGCTCTTAAAAATAGCGGAGTCAGGGGATATGGGCAGAAGGCAGGAACTAGGTACTGTTTGGGGATGATCAGCCATGATCACATTGGATGGCGGTGCTGGCTCGAAGGGCCAAATAGCCTACTCCTGCACCTATTGTCTATTGTCTATAATGAATGCCTGGTGCTTTGTTAATCCTGCCGAACACCATACATGAAATGTCATAGAGCATGAAGGAATCTCGGCTCCATCTCTGTTTAAGATTTCCTGCAAAACTGGCAGTCCATTCTTTTCAGCGTGGAGAAAGTAATGAGCTCCATGCAACACTAGTGCATCCTGCCTGAAATGGGAACTGATAGCTGATCTGAGTTTCCATAACAACACAGTGTCAGACCGTTGCAAACCACTGACTGTTGCATTCATTAGCATTCTTTGAGAGTGCCATGACAGTCTGAAAACCTGTCGTCCTGCAGGTTGAGATGCATGTCCCATGGGAGGAGCATGAATATGTTGTCCTTTTTTAGACTAGCTTTTGCGTTTCTACCTTTGTACTTTGACACTATTCTCACTGTGACAGATGTGAGACTTATGGAAGAGAATACATTTTAAGGTAGACACAAAATGCTGGGGAAACTCTGCAGGTGAGGCGGCATCTATGGAGAGAAGGAATTGGCGATGTTTCAGGCCGAGACCCTTCTCCATAGATGCTGCCTCACCCGCTGAGTTTCTCCAGCATTTTGTGTCTACCTTCGATTTTACCAGCATTTGCAGTTCTTTCTTAAACAAGAATACATTTTAAGTTGCCCATACCGGTCCTCCGTGGCTATCTGCATCCTCCTCCACTGTACGTAAGCTGCCTACTATCATTCGCTCTACAGCTACAGATGACCGTCCATCAATGTTCATACCGCTGGAGTGTAAACTATCCA
Organism: Amblyraja radiata; assembly: GCF_010909765.2. Classification (NCBI taxonomy): domain Eukaryota; kingdom Metazoa; phylum Chordata; class Chondrichthyes; order Rajiformes; family Rajidae; genus Amblyraja; species Amblyraja radiata. The sequence goes on from NC_045956.1 coordinate 1,750,959, forward strand.
AGCAAAATATGAGGTGCTGCTCCTCCAGTTTATGGTGGTCCTCACTCTGGCCATGGAGGAGGCCCAGGACAGAAAGGTTGGATTTGGAATGGGAGGGGGAGTTGAAGTGCTGAACAACTGGAAGATCAGAAGGTACACAAAATTGCTGGAGAAACTCAGCGGGTGCAGCAGCATCTATGGAGCGAAGGAAATAGGCGACGTTTCGGGCCGAAACCCTTCTTCAGACTGATGGGGGGTGGGGGGGAGAAGGACGGAAAAGGGGAGGAGGAGGAGCCCGAGGGCGGGCGGATGGGAATGGTGGGAGGAGACAGCTAGAGGGTTGAGGAAGGGGAGGAGACAGCAAGGACTAGCAAAATTGGGAGATTTCAATGTTAATGCCATCCGGACGCAAGGTCCCCAGACGGAATATGAGGTGCTGTTCCTCCAATTTCCGCTGTTGCTCACTCTGGCAATGGAGGAGACCCAGGACAGAGAGGTCGGATTGGGAATGGGAGGGGGAGTTGAAGTGCTGAGCCACCGGGAGGTCAGGTTGGTTATTGCAGACTGAGCGGAGGTGTTCGGCGAAACGATCGCCCAACCTACGCTTAGTCTCCCCGATGTAAATCAGCTGACATCTAGAGCAGCGGATGCAGTAGATGAGGTTGGAGGAGATACAGGTGAACCTTTGTCGCACCTGGAACGACTGCTTGGGTCCTTGAATGGAGTCGAGGGGGGAGGTGAAGAGACAGGTGTTGCATTTCTTGCGGTTGCAACGGAAAGTGCCCGGAATGACCAATGGAAGATCAGGTTGGTTATTGCGAACTGAGTGGAGATGTTGGGCGAAGCGATCGCCAAGCCTGCGCTTGGTCTCACCGATGTAGATCAGCTGACACCTAGAGCAGCGGATGCAATAGATGAGGTTGGAGGAGGTGCAGGTGAACCTCTGCTTCACCTGGAAAGACTGGTTGGGTCCTTGGATGGAGTCAAGGGGGGAGGTAAAGCGACAAGTGTAGCATTTCTTGCGGTTGCAACAGAAAGTACCAGGAGAGGGGGTGGGAAGGGACGAATTGACCAGGGAGTTACGGAGGGAGCGGTCTCTGCGGAAAGCCGAAAGGGGAGGAGATGGGAAGATGTGGCCAGTGGTGGGATCCCGTTGGAGGTGGCGAAAATGTCGGAGGATTATCTGTTGTATGTGACGGCTGGTCGGGTGGAAGGTGAGGACAAGGGGGACTCTTCCCTTGTTACGAGTGGGGGGGATGGGGAGTGAGAGCAGAGTTACGGGGTATAGAAGAGACCCTGGTGAGAGCCTCATCTATAGTCGAAAAGGGGAACCCATATTCCCTAAAGAATGAGGACATCTCCGATGCTCATACATGTTCAAATGCCTTTTATATGTTGTTATAGTACCTACCTCAACTACCTCCTCTGGCTGCTTGCTGAATATACCCATCACCCACAATTTCTGATGCTTGGATTGTGCTTGGTAATTCACATTCTTTTGTCGGTCACCTCATGCAAAGCCCAGATCTCATTTTCCTGCAACATAATACACTGTCACAAAAGTTGAGCTGCCTTTCATCTCCTACCCTCTAGTAGAACACTTTGGTCATATTCCTGCCACACAAATGCCATGCAAGAGCCGTCTCCAATGAGAGTCCAACCAAATACCTTCACCTTCAATGGCATTTCCATCATCAAATTCTCTACCATCACAATAGACAATAGACAATAGGTGCAGGAGTAGGCCATTTGGCCCTTCGAGCCAGCACTGCCATTCAATGTGATCATGGCTGATCATCCCCAATCAGTACCCCGTTCCTGCCTTCTCCCCATATCTCTTGACTCCGCTATTTTTAAGAGCCCTATCTAGCTCTCTCTTGAAAGCATCCAGAGAACCGGCCTCCACCGCCCTCTGAGGCAGAGAATTCCATAGAATCACCACTCTCTGTGAGAAAAAGTGTTTCCTCGTCTCCGTTCTAAATGGCTTACTCCTTATTCTTAAACTGTGGCCCCTGGTTCTGGACTCCCCCAACATCAGGCACATGTTTCCTGCCTCTAGCGTGTCCAAGCCGGTTTTGAAACTGTTAACTTTTGATCCACAGTCTGCTTATTCTCCTAAACACCTTATTAGTAACTTTGTCCGCGTCAGGAGCTGCTCAATAATAAAGTATCTCTGGGGGAATGGGAGTGATGGCAAATGTTCCATTATCATCAAATGGGCGTGGGAGAAATTCAGGGCTGCGTCTGGATTTACAGATCACGTGGGGCGACAGTTTCCAAAATAATTCAGAAAAGATCAAAAAATATGAGGACATAGGTTTTATGGGAAGAGAAGAGTTTTAAAGGGGACCTGGGTGTAAATTTTTCACACAAGGTTAATATCTGGAAAGGGGTGGTGGGATCGGATACAATCGCTGGTTTTAAGAGGCATTTAAGCAGATACATAAATAGACAAAGCATAGAAGGGCAGTTCTAATACAGGCAAATGTGAATAATGTAAATGGGCAAAAACATAGAAACATAGAAAATTGGTGCAGGAGTAGGCCATTCGGCCCTTCGAGCCTGCACCATTCGCCATTCAATATGATCATGGCTGATCATCCAACTCAGTATCCTGTACCTGCCTTCTCTCCATACCCCCTGATCTCTTTAGCCACAAGGGCCACATCTAACTCCCTCTTAAATATAACCAAAGAACTGGCCTCAACTACATTCTGTGGCAGAGAATTCCACAGATTCACCACTCTCTGTGTAAAAAATGTTTTTCTCATCTCAGTCCTAAAAGATTTCCCCTTTATCCTTAAACTGTGACCCCTTGTTCTGGACTTCCCCAACATCGGGAACAATCTTCCTGCATCTCGCCTGTCCAACCCCTTAAGAATTTTGTAAGTTTCTATAAGATCCCCCCTCAATCTTCTAAATTCTAGCGAGTACAAGCCAAGACTATCCAGTCTTTCTTCATATGAAAGTCCTGACATCCCAGGAATCAGTCTGGTGAACCTTCTCTGTACTCCCTCTATGGCAAGAATGTCTTTCCTCAGATTAGGAGACCAAAACTGTATACAATACTCCAGGTGTGGTCTCACCAAGGCCCTGTACAACTGCAGTAGAACCTCCCTGCTCCTATACTCAAATCCTTTTGCTATGAAGGCCAGCATGGATGTGTGGACGGGTCAATGGGGTCTACTTCTGTGCTGCACAAGTCTTGTGTGCTGGGCTCTAGAGTTTGGGTTGTACACTGGCGTGATTCAAGTGAAGCAATCCATTAATACGTGACCAAGTTCAAATAATAGGTCCATTCCTCCACACACTGCCAGTTTAAAAATATTTGAGAATATGTCTTGAAAATTAGCCCCAGGAGCAATGTCATTGCAGCCAATCTTAATCCTGACATCTACTCACATGCAAATTCATCAATGGTCATTCATCAGACAGAAAATGTCATCTAGTGTCGAGATACAGCATGGAAACAGGCTCACTGAGTTCACAATCACATTTGATTACTCATTATTACTGCTGCTATGTATGTTCTCCCACTGTCTACATATTAGGGGGAATCTTGCAGAGGTTAATCAAATTACAAACCCGCATGTCTTGGGATGTGGGAGGAAACAAAGAAACATAGAAAATAAGTGCAGTAGGAGGCCATTCGGCCCTTCAAGCCAGCACCGCCATTCGTTATGATCATGGCTGATCGTCCCCTATCAATAACCCGTGCCTGCCTTCTCCCCATATCCCTTGACTCCACTAGCCCCTAGAGCTTTATCTAACTCTCTCTTAAATCCATCCAGTGACTTGGTCTCCACTGCCCTCTGTGGCAGGGAATTCCATAAATTCACAACTCTCTGGGTGAAAAAGTTTTTTCTCACCTCAGTCTTAAATGACCTCCCCTTTATTCTGAGACTGTGGCCCCTGGTTCTGGACTCGCCCCACATTTGGGAACATTTTTCCTGCATCTGGAAAATCTGGAGCACCCGCGGTCACAGGGAGATCTTGCAAACTCAACACAGGACCCGACATCAGGATGAAACCTGGGTCTCTGGTGCCGCGAGGGAACGGCTCTACCAGCTGTGCCACCGTCATCCTCTTCACATTTACAAACCTTCCAAACTTTGAGGCATTTCGAGGCCTCTACACTGACACAAAATCCCATGGATTACTTGCTAATGAAGTTTATGAAAGTATAAGGGTAGACTAACAAATATTTAACATGGTAGACAAAAGTGCTGGAGAAACTCAGCGGGTGCAGCAGCATCTAAGGAGCGAAGGAAATAGGCAACGTTTCGGCCCGAAACTTTGCCTATTTCCTTCGCTCCATAGATGCTGCTGCACCCGCTGAGTTTCTCCAGCACTTTTGTCTACCTTCGATTTTCCAGCATCTGCAGTTCCTTCTTAAATACTTAACATGTACATTTACAGTCTTCAAAAACAAGTTTCTTCTTTTTGATGATGTTTGGAGAGATTAAATTGTTATCTCCCACACAGTAACATGCAGGCATTGTGCAAGTGACAATGTCCAGCAATAGGTGTCGCTTTTTCCATTCTGTTGTTACAGGGAATTGTATTCACCTACAATCAAAAAGAACAGACTAGGATTTGCAGTAACGTGCCACCTTAGAAGTGCTGATATCTCTGCAATCTAACCAAACAGGAAATTATTAATACATCAAGCGACCTGCACAAATAATCGGATGGAACAAGATTGATAAGCATGACTTTGATGATACCAGACTGTGTATGCAGGATGGAGACTTGTCCCATTGGCGTGATACAAAGAAGGCAGCTCTAAGGTCAATGCTGCGTGATTGCGATGCCATGATGATCAACTGTTATGTGTGTTTATTCTCCGCCCAGATTATCTTTTGGTCATTATTTTGTTTCTTTTGAAGTTGAGTGAAGAGAATTTATTTTAAGCATACTTCACGTTTTCCCTGTAATTATTGCCATTTCAACCCCTCATTAGTAATAAACAAATCAATTATAACATGAAACATTTTATAGTTAGGGATCAAACTTGCGAAGGACCAATTATTCAGATATGAATCCGTAAGTATTAACTCGTAATTAACGCACAAATAACGGGATGAAACAAGAGACTGTAATCATGGCCCTGCAAAAAAGCAAGTTTAAAACTCCCAAAGAATGTTTAAAATTTGGGAGGCCTTGCGATTTTATTTCAGCTTATGCTGCACACTGTCCCACTGAAGAACGGATCAACACTGGTGCTATGTTTGCAGTTGAAAAATGAAGTGGTTCTAGATCACATCATTCAAATGGGATACTGCCCTTCAATAGTCAGGGCATTGTGTACATAAGTAGAGAGATAATGCTTCAACTACAATGAAACCTTAAGGGCCTGTCCCACTTACGTGTCCTTGGCACGCAAATTACGGGACCTCGTGGTTGCGTTGAGGCGCACGGGCATTGTATGGCCACGCGGGGCCGGTCCCACTGAGAAGCGCGGAGGGGTATGTAGTTGTGCGCGACATCGCGCGGGGCTCCGAAATTTTTGTAGTGAACTAAATCTTCACGCACCAACGGCCTGTCGTGTAACTGACGGCCAAAGTGGGACAGGCCCAAGATCCTGGCGCGACGCAACGTCTCACCTCCAACAGCAGCAGAAGCAGGCAAACGATCGCCAAACTCGGCCTGGGGCTCACGGCCGTTGCAGTCCGGATCCGCCCCCACTTCTACTCCCAGAGCGGGGCCAAGAAAATTGAAGATAGACACAAAATGCTGGAGTAACTCAGCGGGACCGGCAGCATCTCTGGAGAGAAGGAATGGGTGACGTTTCAGGTCAAGACCCTTCTTTCAGACTGAAGAAGAGTCTCGACACGAAACATCACCCATTGCTTCTCTCCAGAGATGCCGCCGGTCCTGCTGAGTTACTCCAGCTTTGTGTCCATCTTCAAATGACGTCACGCGCTCCAGATGGCTGTGCGGGCGCATGAAGTCGCGCGCGACCTTCGCGGGACCGTCGCGGCTCAACGCGACCACGAGGTGGCGTAATTAGCGTGCCAAGGACGCGTAAGTGGAACAGGGGCTTTAGTCAGACCTCAGTTGGAGCTAGACACAAAAGGCTGGACGGAAAGGTCGGTGTGGGAATGGGAGGGGGTGTTTAATTGTTTAGCAACCGGGAGATCAGGTAGGTTTAGGCGTTGCTTACAGTTCTGGATAGGCCTCGGCAAGGCCACCAGCATAATCAAGGATGAGTCTCACCCCAGTCACTTTCTCCTCTCCCCCATCAGGCAGGAGGCACAAATGTGTGAAAACTAACATCTCCAGATTCAGGGACAGTTTCTTCCTACCTGTTATCAGGCAACTGAACCATCTTATCAACAGCTAGAGAGTGGTCCTGAACTATCCACCTCATGGGTGAACTATTATCAACCTCATATCTACCTCAGACTTTCTTTAATCAGATTTCACTGGATGTTATCTTGCACTAGATGTTATTCCCTTTTATCATGTTTCTGTACACTGTGAATGGCTCGATTGTAATCATGTGTAGTCTTTTTGCTGAATGGTTAGCACACGACAAAAGATTTTCATTGTACACGGCATGTGGCAATAAAAAAACTAAACTAAGTTGTAATAGCACTGAGGAGGGGACAGAGGAGATTTACTAGGACACTGTTTGGGGTGGAGTTGTTCGGTTATGAGGAGAATATGGAGAAGCCAGGTCTATTCTCCCTGGCGCAGATGAAGTTACGAAGGAATAGGAATGAGTTATACAAAAATATAAAGGAATGCAAAACATAAATTATACATAAATGACCCACAAATTATTTAAGACGTTAAAAATAGGAGTCATCAAAGAAACAATGTTTCAGATAGTATGGAGCTTGGTGGGTGAACAATGAGACCTGGTCAATAATGTTGACTTTGGGTTAAATATAGCCTTAGTACCAGCGATGATAGTATGGGAGAGGACACTGGCATTGGTGGTTTGGTGGAGTTAGTGTGGGTGGTTCTTTCTCACTGCCTAGATATCAGAAGATCTAAAAATGCAACATAAGTTAAGCGAGAGAAAAAGAAAGGAAATAAGATAAACGGCAAATTCTAGAATGTTAAAAGTTTCATGAAGGTATTAATCATATAAAGGGATGATTTAAAATGTATGTTTCTGCGTCTGCCAGCTTGAGTGGTTATGTCAAGTGCATAAATCACCTCACTGTAGCTCCTTTTGAAAATAAATGTATACAAAGTGTTTAATTTTCATTTCTGGCAAAAATCCAACAATTCCATGTTTGACAGGGAGAGTGATGGTACGTTTCTTTAGGTAAAAAGCTGACTGTGGAGTAGCACAAATCATCTCACATTTTGTGGCAGTTCAATATACAATAGACAATAGACAATAGGTGCAGGAGTAGGCCATTTGGCCTTTCGAACCAGCACCCCCATTCAATGTGATCATGGCTGATCATCCCCAATCAGTACCCTGTTCCTGCCTTCTCCCCATATCCCCTGACTCCGCTATTTTTAAGAGCCCTATATAGCTCACTCTTGAAAGCATCCAGAGAATCTGCCTCCACCGCCCTCTGAGGCAGAGAATTCCACAGACTCACCATTCTCTGTGAGAAAAAGTGTTTCCTCTTCTCCGTTCTAAATGGCTTACTCCTTATTCTTAAACTGTGGCCCCTGGTTCTGGACTCCCCCAACATGTTTCCTACCTCTAGTGTGTCCAAGCCCTTAACAATCTTATACGTTTCAATGAGATATCCTCTCATCCTTCTAAACTCCAGAGTGTACAAGCCCAGCTGCTCCATTCTCTCAGCATATGACAGTCCCGCCATCCCGGGAATTAACCTTGTTAACCTACACTGCACTCCCTCAATAGCAAGAATGTCCTTCCTCAAATTCATAATTCATTTTTAGCATACCCCGAAACTGCTGATTTTATTTTAAAGAAATCTTGGATTATTGATTTACAGTCATTTCATAGTCTTTAAATATCAAGTGTAGTTCACAGCTTGTAGAGGAAATATGCACTGAAATATATAACTTCTACATTGTCTTACATTACCAACAATAATTAAAATATAAAGGAAAGAGAACATATTTGCAATAGTTAACTCTCAGGGCCTGTGACATTAACTGACAGTAACTAACGTTCAAACTTTAAAGAGTACTAGACCAAGTGCAGACCCGTTGGGTCTGTTCCCCCAACGTCCTGAAAGATGTATTTTGCACTGGTGATTTTAATTATTTCTGCCTTTCGACTTCAGCAACTCCATGTACTTCAGTGCCTTTCAATAGTGTGCCTGTGGGAGGGAACGGGAGGAGGGAATGAGATGTAAGGTTTCCAACTTTGCCAATGCTAGGTGGAAGGCTATGTTGTGATGAGGCAACAGGAAATCAATACATAGACTGAGTGGTCGAGTGTTTAAATGCATATGGACACAAAAAAAATGACCACAGAATTTCAATGCTTGAATTTCTGCTCAAATTCAAACCTTTTGCATTGATTTAGCCAATTTAAAATATATATATATATATCATACTGTCAGAATATATCAGTATGGTGGCCAGAAATTTCTAACACAACGCCATTTACTTGGTAAATTAGCTGTCAAACGTCAGGTCATCCCTAATCATGTTGCAAATTGTCTAAATGCAAATCAATAAGGAAGTGGCAATGCTAATGTTACAATTGTCCCCATAACCAACAAAACAGAGCAAGGAATAGAAATAGAGAGAGAAAAAATACAGAAAAGGTCTCCTCTAAGTTGATCTGCAGCCTGAAAAGTGTCAAAAGGAAATACATGACGTGCCAACCATCGGTTCCATTGTAGTACAGGTCAAATGTAAGCTGGGGAAGTGAGTGGAGCTGGGAATGACGTGTCTACCATAACAATTCTATTTGTTGACCTGGTGCAGAAATGGCTGTGCAGACTCCAGAACTATGGAGGGGAAATCAGCAGAGCAGATAAAGTTAGAGATTGTACAACCTATCCTGATTTATTGGATCAATATCAAATTACATTCTCCTTGTTTCAGATACTTAGGAAAGTTCCTACTTCAATATTTGTATTCCACAGTGAAATAATGTTGAACTAGCTGTGACAACATCAAAGAGGCTTGAGAAATGGTGCTACAGTTGTTTGTTACTTTCCTCTGAGAGGGACCTCATTAATTGGGATAAAGGGAAGTTAAAACCGAAATGTCAATGTGGATCTGGTGCAATGGACAAAAGTAAACTAGGAATGGATTAGAATCCCTTCAGGAAATGGAATGGGCAGAAGTGTGATTATGGTGGCTATGACAGTCCGTGGATTTACAGCAGATACAGGTATCTATCACTAGGAATGGAGATAAGGAAGTTGAGTATGGGAAGAAGGGAAACATTGGAAATGGTCCTTATGTAGGTAAGGAAGGGATACTTTGTCAAGACATTGGGACCAGCAAGTGGTTCACCTCAACCTATTGAGAGCTGTGTCTTAGCAAAATGCATGGAAAGAATTGCAGAAAGGGCTTTAAACTAATCAGAGAATGGCAAGTCCAAGTGAAGGGAAGCTGAATAGATGAAATAAGAAAGGATAATGGCATAAGGATAGCAAGGGATAAATGGAATTGGGTGCATGCCAGGAAGGGGTAGAAAATAGAAGCAAAGGTATATGACAGTAAATATATCTAAATTAAACACAAGGTGCAAAAAGTTACGGCTTAAAACGCGTTATCGGATTGCTCACAGCATTGGCAACAAAAGAGACTTAACTGCACAAATGGTAACAATATAAATATGATCTAATAGTTACTACAGAGGCATGATTGTTTGATGCCCGCGACTGGGAACTCATCACTCCAGGTTTGGCAAGGATTGGAGGTGAGGTAGCATTATTAATTAAGAAAGGAATGATCAGGTACTGATAATTATGTAGAGGACAATGGTGTGGAATGGGTTTGAGTGGAAATAATGACTAGCAAGGGGGCGAAGGCACAGGTCTGAATGATCTGGTGCCCCCCCCCTCCCCCCCCCGGGTATTGCTTCTCAATAGGACAAAGCAGAAATAGGGAAATATCAAAAACACATAAGAAGAAAAACATAATTATAATGGGTGATTTTAATTTGCATCCCGATTGGATTTAGAGAAATGTGGAAAATGCCACACTTGGAGTACTGTATGCAGTTTTGGCCACCCTGTTATAGTGAAGATATCATTAAGCTGGAAAGGGCGCAGAGAAGAATTACAATGATATTGCCTTGAATGTGATCAAACCTCACAGACTAGTCTACCATGTGGGACCATGTCAAAGGCTTTGCTAAACTCCATATGGACAATGCTCACTGCCCTGCCCACAAAAAACTCTATCAGATTTGTGAAATATATTCTTGTGTATGAATTGCAGAAAGGAGTGGGCAGGTGCAACAAGTGGTTAATTAGGAAAGTAAATGATGTTTTGGCGTCTTGTTGCAAGAGGATTTGTAGTTGAAAAATATTAAAGTATTGTACGGCATTGACTGACCATTATTCTGCATTTTGTTAAAGGAAACCACAAACTTATTTAATAGCTAATTGCACCTTGAGGTATTTTCATAGCAATGAGCAATAGGGAGATAAACACTGGCCCACAGATGCTTACTGCTCCATTTTGGGAGTAATTTTAATAAGACTTCGTGTGACTAGTGGCGAAGGTAAAGCGGTCAGAATACAGGGCCCATCTTTACACTAAAGGGAAGTATAAAAATTCTCCGTTGTTTCATGGGAAAGTGGTGGCGAGTATGCAGTTTTCAAGATACATCTGAGGTGCAAGCCAAGCAACAAAGTTATTTTAGCTATTCGGAGGTCTTAAATTAACAATGTGATTCGAGAATCTGCGTTCAACCTCATACTTGGTGAAAAAGAATGAAACTCTCTGGTAGACCTTGCCTCGTGCACAGAAGCTTCCTGACACCACATGGAGTGTAAACCCACGGTGGAATCAAGTTCATAAGGTGTGATGATATTTCAAAATAAACCAGAAACACATTTTGACTTTCTTAACCTCCTCACTTGCTAAAGATTTACTGTTCCAACTGCTGCAAGAGCATACCACCATTATCTGTAATGAAGATATTTGCACAGTTCACCTCAGATCAAGATTATGCAGTCGCAAACCAAAACTGTACACACAGTTCTACCACTGATAGCTCAGAATATGTAACCATCCCCCTCAGTAAACCAGAGTAAATACCTGCTCATAAAATCCAGTGCTTCCCAATGATTACCTACAGTTGCCTATACAGTTTTAATTGATTAAATTCAGGCAATTCCGCTATCAATGTGTAAGGACATTTTAAGGCTTTGCACCATAACCAATGCCTAAGTTCTCAAAACCTAGCTAGGTAGGAAGGGAGTGCAGCATAGGTTTGCAAGGTTAATTCCTAGGATGGCGGGACTGTCATATACTGAGAGAATGGAGCAACTGAGCTTGTACACTCTGGAGTTTAGAAGGATGAGAGGGCATCTCATTGAAACATATAAGATTGTTAAGGGTTTGGACACGCTAGAGGCAGGAGACATGTTCCCGATGTTGGGGGAGTCCAGAACCAGGTGCCACAGTTTAAGAATAAGGAGTAAGCCTTTTAGGACGGAGGCGAGGAAACACTTTTTCTCACAGAGAGTGGTGAGTCTGTGGAATTTTCCGCCTCAGAGGGTGGTGGAGGCAGGTTCTCTGGATGCTTTCAAGAGAGAGCTAGATAGGGCTCTTAAAAATAGTGGAGTCAGCGGATATGGGGGGAAGGCAGGAACGGGGCACTGATTGGGGATGATCAGCCATGATCACATTGAATGGCGGAGCTGGCTCGAAGGGCCAAATGGCCTACTCCTGCACCTATTGTCTATTGTGTTGGAAAGAACTGCAGATGCTGGTTTAAATCGAAGATAGACATAAAATGCTGGAGTAACTCAGCAGGACAGGCAGCATCTCTGCAGTGAAGGAATGGGTGACATTTCGGGTCGAGACCCAAGGGTCTCTACCCGAAACGTCACCCATTCCTTTTCTCCAGCAATGCTGCCCGTCCTGCTGAGTTACTCCAGCATTTTGTGTCTATCTTCGATTTAAACCAGCATCTGCAGTTCTTTCCAACACAATAGAATCTCTGACATTGTTTCCTTCAAATAGCAGATTCCAAGCACACAAACATTTATTTCAAACTATCACATGGGAAGTAGAATTCATGTTTGCATGACCAAAGATGATATTTTAGTTAGTCCCATCTTTTCATGTGATGAACAACTTGCATGCACATCAAATTGTAATGTAATTTGAATAAACCAATTCTGACAGTGTAAAGCTGCCAGAATTCTGCATTCTTCAAGTAGATTTCTTCAATAGGTTGCTCTATCAAGTCCATCGTACTTTTTTGTTCTCCTGCCAAGTTTAGTTTAGATGTTTTAAGTTTCATTGTCAATGGATCAACTTGCTACAGAGTAGGTTGGTTTAAAAATACAGCACAGTGACAGGCCATTCAGCACTGCAAGTCCAGGCTGACCATTGGACCAGTTCACACCAGTTCGATGCTATCACAATTTCCCTATCCCTACACACTAGGGACAATTTACAGAGGCCAATTAGCCTATAAACCCGCACCTCTTTGGGATGTGGGAGGAATCCGAGGCACCTGGAAGAAATCCACACCGTCACAGGGAGGACTTGCAAACTCAGCACAGACAGCACCCGGGGTCAGGATTGAACCCAGGTCTCTGTTGCTGTGAGGCACCAAATCTACCACTGTATTGTATTGTATTGTATTGTATTGTATGTCTTTATTGTTATTTTCCTGAGTACTCACATACCCAGAGGAAACAAAAAAACGTTACTCAAACCAGTGTCCATTCAGTGTGCAGTAAAAAATAAATAGAAATAAAAATACATATATCATGAACAAGTTTAACACTACTCTCAACTAAACATCAACAGGCGTTCCGATCGGCAGCGGCACGACAGTGGCTCTGTCCAGGTTGGTGGTTGGTGCGCGATACTTTGGCAGGGGGCAAAGTCCGTTTAACAGTCTTATAGTACTCTGTGCTACTGTATTCTGCTAATCTTTGGACAAACTGTATATGTGCATAATGTTTTGGAACATATTTTCAAGAAATAAAGTAATCTAACAGATAAAAAAGGAGAAACTTGTATTCGTAATGCCCGCTTTCCACCCTGAGGCTGTAGTTCTACCAACTGCGCCACGATGCCAGAACCTGAAATACCTTCTAACGTCATTGTAGGCTTCACAATTACAATATTCCTCAAGGCCAAAAATGAAAGGAACTTCTGGGCCATGACTTGTGACAAAATAGAATTTCTGTCTAGCAAATATTGATATCCTGATGTTGAAAAAATTGGGATCAGAACAATTTATATTAGTTGACATTCGGTACTTTCCCAATGCAGCTGATGAACCTATTGAAAATATGGAGGATTAAGGGAAGGAAGGTCGGTAGTGTTTTACCTCACAATTTAAAAGATAATGGATGCAAATCCCATTACAGAGATTTGTACATTAAAGACCAAGGTTGATACACTGTTGAAGGAGTGAGAGTGCTGTGCCCTTCAAATGTAAAGTTTTAGATAAACTGTTTTTTGGAATGAAATAAATAATCTTGCAGGTAAAAAAAAGTAGAAACCTGTATTTGTAATCTTAGAGAACTCCAGAAGGAAGGAAGGTGAAATTGATGAACCAGATACTTTTTTTTCTTTCTCATGTTTTCTTCAGTGTGTTCAAATATTTTTTGTTTAATTCCCATCTCCCAGTTGTATAGGGCTCTGGTGAGACCACATCTGTAGTATTGTGTACAGTTTTGGTCTCCTAATTTGAGGAAGGACATCCTTGTGATTGAGGCAGTGCAGCGTAGGTTCACGAGATTGATCCCTGGGATGGCGGGACTGTCATATGAGGAAAGATTGAAAAGACTAGGCTTGTATTCACTGGAGTTTAGAAGGATGAGGGGCAATCTTACAGAAACATATAAAATTATAAAAGGACTGGACAAGCCAGATGCAGGAAAAATGTTCCCAATGTTGGGCGAGTCCAGAACCAGGGGCCACAGTCTTAGAATAAAGGGGAGGTCATTTAAGACTGAGGTGAGAAAAAACGTTTTCACCCAGAGAGTTGTGAATTTACAGAATTCCCTGCCACAGAGGGCAGTGGAGACCAAGTCACTGGATGGATTTAAGAGAGTGTTAGATAGAGCTCTAGGGGCTAGTGGAGTCAAGGGATATGGGGAGAAGGCAGGCACGGGTTATTGATAGGGGACGATCAACCATGATCACAATGAATGTCGGTGCTGGCTCGAAGGGCCGAATGGCCTCCTCCTGCACCTATTTTCTATGTTTCTATCTCACCTTGTCTTGTAGGTTGCTGGAATTCCTGACAATCAGCTTTGGTATAGATGAAATTGCAAACATTACTTTATTTTACATTGATGGTCCCAAGCTCTGATCAAATTCTACTCCCCTAACCCTTCATTAACAACCGCAACGCTACCGCTCAGAGCACCAGGAATCTCAGCTCAAAAATATTCAATAGGACTTTGGGCTAATTCCTGGTACTTAGAAAGTTTTTAAACCAACTACCTCAGGTGATTTAGCATCCCCAGCATTCCTTATCACATAATTGATAGGGACTCCAGCCACAACTAAGAATTCAAGTTCACATTGGATTATCTTTATTCACTTTGAAGATTTGCATATAGATGAGAATTAATCCATTATCTCTTTGAAAACTGAATGAAATAGAATGATTAAGGGGAATAAGAACCAAAAAAATAATAAGTTCATGGAAGCATAGCATACCTTATCACAATTTCTGTCAGTTCCATGGATGCCTGTTGTAAGGTGTTTCTTGAATCTGCAACCATGTTTATTGAATTTGCCATGTGTGTTATTGCTCCTTTAAGCATTGCCATCCAATGCCTGCCACCCCCACGGTTGTGCTGGTCTATCACTACATGACATTTTGTAAGATCCATAAATGACAAATCCTTACTTCTATACTGTATCTGCAACATTATTAATGAACGCTGGGGGAAATGTGCTTTGTTCAAACGCTGTGTAATCTTCACGAGCTTCCCTTTAAAACTGCACCAGTTACTGACAACCCACTTTTCCCCTGCTCATTTAAAATCAGAGGGGTACTGTGGAAAATGATAACGAGTTTGAGGTACATGTTGCAGCCTATGCTTAATAAATAACATAATTCAGTGGGGATGCTGTGTTGTAGAATTCCATAGCTTTGCTGTTGTCAAGCAACTGAATCATCCTACCACAACCAGAGAGCAGTGTTGTACTACTATCTACCTCTTTGGTGACCCTCAGACTATCCTTGATCAGACTCTGGGTTCAAAAAGGAACTGCAGATGCTGGAATATCGAAGGTACACAAAATTGCTGGGGAAACTCAGCGGGTGCAGCAGCATCTATGGAGCGAAGGAAGGGTTTCGGCCCGAAACGTCGCCTATTTCCTTCGCTCCATAGATGCTGCTGCACCCGCTGAGTTTCTCCAGCAATTTTGTGTACCTTGATCAGACTCTGCTGCCTTTACTTGCACTAAGCATTATTCCCTTATCATGTATCTATACACTGTAAATGGCTCGCTCGTGATCATGTATTGCCTTTCTGCTGATTGGATAGCACGCAACAAAAGCTTTTCACTGTACAGCGATACACGTGACAAAAACTAAACTAATGAAGAAAGTGAGAGGAGTCAAAAGAGGTGGGGACGTGTTCTATCAGGCAGAGGAAAGTGTTAAGCCCCTGCCCCACTTGGGCGACCTCCACCGCGACCTCTGGCGACCTTGCCTGCGACCCACAGTCACGAGGTTGTAGGAGGTTTTCATCATTCTCCTTCATGGTCGAGAATGGTCTCCTCGTAGTCGAGGCTTCAGCTAGGACGTGGCGTATTTTTCAAGATGTTAAAAATTTGGCCGCGACTAAAAATAGGTCGCCGTGGGAAAAATCGATATTTTTTTAGTCGTATGTCTAGTGGAAGCCGGTGGTAGTAGGTCGTGATGCTAGTCGTAGGTAGTCAAAGGTAATAGCTCCGGGGTGAATAAAAGGTCAGTACAAAATAAAAGGTGATTTAAACAGCAGAATGTCACCTCTGTCACTCCAGGGCATGTTCATTCATAGCTGGAGAGTTGTTTGGAGAGTAGACTGTTTTAGAGATGGCACCAAAAAGGCAGCAGTGCAGGGGGAGGGCACAACCCTCAAAAATACCTGCCATGCAGGTGTTGCCCACCCAGGAGGAGGAGTGGCAGGAGGTGATGCCACAGGAGGTGATAGTGCAGGAGGAGGTAGCCCTGCATGAGAGACCCCTGGAGGAGGAGACCAAGGTGGTAGTACATGTCCCCACCACCACCCCATCCTTCACTGCCTCATTTGAAGGCAGCAAAGCAGCCCTTTCTCCTGTGTCTGACACAGCATCAGAGGCAGATGCCCCATTGGTGGTGAGGGAGAGAGGGCTGGAGGAAGGTTATACCCTACACCTTCACCAGGCAGCAGGAGGGGGATCTTGAGGAATGGTTCCAGCAGAATGCCATCCTGTACGAAAAGGAAAATGAGGGGTATAGGGACAGGAACAAGAATGACATGCTTACCATCCACTGCCCCACATGTGGGCTTAAAGTTCCATCTTTTGTCAAAGCCCAGCGCCACTCTCTTCCAGTCATCTGGTGTACTGGGACAGTCCATCACATCATCTCCATTCGCCCATTGAGACCTCTTCTTGTGCTTCCTCTTCACCCTTGCTCTTCCCCTTCTGCTTTTCATAAAAGGCAGCTGAAGCAAAAGGGCTACTGCAAACAGCAGTAGTTGTATTTTTACTAACATCCTCCAAACTAGTTCCTTCCTTGCTTGCATGGTGCAGAATGATTTGCCAGTGACCATCCTCGAGTAAAACGCACATGGTCGAAGTCAGTCTTCAACATAGTCGAAGGAGGTCTTCGTCATAGTCGAGGAAGGTCTTCAACATAATCGAAGGAGGTCGTACACATAGTCGTGGAGGGTCATAGGAGGTCATAGGTCACAGCGACCTTGATTTTTTAAAAAGTTGCTTAAGGTTACCAGAGGTGGCGGTGGAGGTCTCCTAAGTGGGACAGCCCCTTGAGGAGAGGGATATTGATTGGGCCTCTGTTCAAGGAAGAACTGGAGGGCCTTGAGACCTTCCTTGTGGGGGATGGTGGTGTAAACAGACTGGATGCCCATGGTAAAGATGAGGCATGGGGGCCTAGAGATTGAAAATTGTTAAAGAGTTGAAGGGTGTGTGAGATGTCTTAGGTGTAGGTCAGAAGGAATAGAACAGGGGGGTGGAATTAAGGTATTTGAAGATGAGTTCTGTGGGGGCAGCAGCAATCAATCAATCAATCAATCAATCAATCAATCAGTTTTATTCGTCACTTGCGCATAAAGTGCAAGTGAAATTAATTTGCCAGCAGCGGTAGAATGATAAAGAACACACAAACACACACTAAAAATTTAACACAAACATCCACCACAGCATTCATCACTATGGTGGAAGGCACAACATTTGGCCAGTCCTCCTCCATTTCCCCCGTGGTCGGGACCTCAACCTATGGGTTCTGGGTGGGCAGTCCTGTTTGTGGATATTGGGAAGGAGATGGAAGCGGGCAATGCGGGGCTGGATGACTATAACGTTGGAGTCTGCGGAGGGCAGATCACCAGAGAAGATGAAATGGGTAAAAGTCTGGGAAATGAGTGCCTGGTGTTCGTTGCTGGGGCCATGGTCAAGCCCGCCCAACTACAAAGGCATCTCCCTTGTCAGTGGGTTGTATGACATAACTATATTCCTTCCTCTGGCTTCACAATACACACTTCTATCCTTATCTCACACCTTTTGTCATTTCATCTCTGGCCTTTGCCCATCCATCTGCCTCTCACAAATCCCATTCACCTGTATCCACCTATCACTCGCCAGGCTTTATCCTGCTCCTCCTCTCTTCCAGCTTTCCTCCACCTCCCACCACAATCAGTCTGAAGACGAGTCCTAGCCCGAAACGTTACCTATCCATTGTTCACCAGAGGTGCTGCCTGAGTCACTGCGTTACTTAAGCACTTTGTGTCACAAAAAACATGAAGTCCATTTAGACAATAGACAATAGACAATAGACAATAGGTGCAGGAGTAGGCCATTTGGCCCTTCGAGCCAGCACCGCCATTCAATGTGATCATGGCTGATCATCCCCAATCAGTACCCCGTTCCTGCCTTCTCCCCACATCGCCTGACTCCGCTATTTTTAAGAGCCCAATCTAGCTCTCTCTTGAAAGCATCCAGAGAACCTGCCTCCACCGCCCTCTGAGGCAGAGAATTCCACAGACTCGCCACTCTCTGTGAGAAAAAGTGTTTCCTCATCTCCTTTCTAAATGGCTTACTCCTTATTCCTAAACTGTGGTCCCTGATTCTGGACTCCCCCAACATCGTGAACATGTTTCCTGCCTCTAGTGTGTCCAAACCCTTAACAATCTTATATGTTTCAATGAGATGCCCTCTCATCCTTCTAAACTCCAGAGTGTACAAGCCCAGCTGCTCCATTCTCTCAGCATATGACAGTCCCGCCGTCCCGGGAATTAACCTTGTGAACCTACGCTGCACTCCCTCAATAGCAAGAATATCCTTCCTCAAATTAGGGGACCAAAACTGCACACAATACTCCAGGTGTGGTCTCACTAGGGCTCTGTACAACTACAGAAGGACCTCTTTGCTCCTTTATTCGATTCCTCTTGTTATAAAGGCCAACATGCCATTTGCTTTTTACCTACCGATGCAGATGATACTTTCTTGGTTACTGTTTCTAAGGGCTTTTTTCTCAATCAGGATTCTGAAATAAAAGTCATCCTTGAATAAAAATGTGACTTCTTCCATTCTAACTTAATTAAGGAACAAAAATAATCATGGTGCTTCATGTTTTGCATTAGTAAAATTAGCAAAAGCCACAGACAAAATGTCAACTACTCCCTACTGCATGTCAAACTATTTCTGACAGTGGAACAGATCACATAATAATAGCACAGTGAGAAAGCCACACAAACACTGAAGGAGAACCTTGCTTTTAAACAGAAATCTTTGATGAATACTTGATGAAAAGGCAAATTTATCCAAATTAACAGAGTAAATATTGTATTCCCCAAAGCGACATGTACATTGAAAACTGTTTCTGATATGGCTGCAGCAGAACCAGGATTCAAAAAGAGGACAAATTTCCACCTTACTCTATTCATTGTAATTACCAATTAATGATTTGGCATCAGGCATGAATTCTTCTGGTGTGCGTGGGTGTGCAATTTTATCAAATAATCAACTGGCACTCATATTACAAACACTCAATACCTAGCCACTTGGCAATTCTTTGTTTATATGGAGACAAGCCAAGAATATAGCAAACTGGATTAGAGATTCTTCAGTTGCCAAACCTCTCTTTGCTCACCGCCTGTTGCTTTATCACGCATCTCAGATGCATCACCGTTATCTTTTATAAACCGCTACTTCTTTGAATCTACTTCTTTGTTTGAACGGGTCTGACTAGAAATGAGTCCCTTGGCAGCATGCACAGGAGAGGTGTATGTACCTTAAATTCCTACAGGAGCTTAAATTGAACACGAGCTAAATACATTTTTTCCAGAACTTATTATAAAATAAAAGGAAAGAGAAGGGAAACTTTGTCCACTTTCGGTTCACAGATTTTGTGATAGCTGTCGGGGAAAACTATGCCATTGTACAAATCTAGTACCTGTGATCTGCAGTTGTATCAAAGTTGGAGCAGAACAAAAGAATGATCAGGACTGAATAAGTGGGAGATAAATATTGCAACATTAACAACTGCAGTGTATCATTCCTTGGAGTTGTTATTCAAGGTCACTTCATTCATAAATAATCTAATCCAAATTAATGCTGCTATCCAGTGATGTATTTGACTTCCCTCCACCACCCCCATAGAAGACTTTTCAGACTTACAGCTCCTAGCAAGGGAAATGCATTCATTATATGCTGTTTACTTTAGAAATACTGTGCGGAAATACCGTGGATCCTACAGACCACCGAGTCTGCACCGACCGACGATCCCCACACATTAACACTATCCTACGCTAAGGACAATTTTCACATTAATACCAAGCCAATTAGCCTACAAACCTGTACGTCTTTGGAGTATGGGAAGAAACCGAAGTTCTCGGAGAAAACCCATGCAGGTCACGGGGAGAAGGTACAAACTCCGTACAGACATGCACCCGTAGCAGATTTGAACCCGGGTCTCTACGCGCTGTAGGTAGCAACTCTACTGCTGCCCCACCGTGCAGGCACTCTCAGCTTCCCACAAATGTTTTGTGGACTTGTCAACAGAGACTGATATAAATCTGATGTCTCTTTTAGCAATCCACAGAGAGCCAGGGAGCTTGTAAACAGGCCCAATAACAATGAGAACAGGTAGACAAAGTGCTGGAGTACAGGTCAGCAGTTCAGGCAGAAATAAATTGTATTTTACCACACATTTTGCAGGTGATATGTGGAGTATGTGCTTTTGAACAGAAATTGCTTCACTTGCCTTTCCTTTGCTCTTTAAGAATTTATAGCCTCCACTATTTTAAGGTTTCACCTAAATTAAATATGTCGGGATTAGATTTGGTAATTCAGCTTCAAAAAGATGAGTCAACTTTGAAAAGTGCAGCTTACTGAGAGGCAATAATGACAAGTACGACGAACAATCCCTGCACCACCATTTGTCAGGGAAATGACGTCATGTTGGAGATCAGACCTGATGCTAAAAATATGCTTTCACACTCAAAACATTCATCTGGGGAAACATATAGGATGTGGTCAGTGAATGTGCTGATAACAAAGTGTTTCCAATGTTTTTCTGGTTCTGGTTCTGGTTCCCATGATTCCTGGTCCGAGAACACTGATGCAATTATCAAGAAAGCTCATCAGCGCCTCTACTTCCTGAGAAGATTACGGAGAGTCGGTTTGTACAGGAAGACTCTCTCTAACTTCTACAGGTGCACAGTAGAGAGCATGCTGACCGGTTGCATCGTGGCTTGGTTCGGCAACTTGAGCGCCCTGGAGAGGAAAAGACTACAAAAAGTAGTAAACACTGCCCAGTCCATCATCGGCTCTGACCTCCCTTCCATCGAGGGGATTTATCACAGTCGCTGCCTCAAAAAGGCTGGCAGTATCATCAAGGACCCACACCATCCTGGCCACACACTCATCTCCCTGCTACCTTCAGGTAGAAGGTACAAGAGCCTGAAGACTGCAACAACCAGGTTCAGGAATAGTTACTTCCCCACAGCCATCAGGCTATTAAACTTGGCTCGGACAAAACTCTGAACATTAATAGCCCATTATCTGTTATTTGCACTTTATCAGTTTATTTATTCATGTGTGTATATATTTATATAATGGTATATGGACACACTGATCTGTTCTGTAGTCAATGCCTACTATGTTCTGTTGTGCTGAAGCAAAGCAAGAATTTCATTATCCTATACGGGGACACATGACAATAAACTCACTTGAATCTTGAATCTTGAATCTAATTGTGCATAAAAGTTGATGTATTTCCTTCTCCAAAATGAGAAGCAATGTACTGCAT
This sequence comes from Amblyraja radiata, assembly GCF_010909765.2. NCBI lineage: Eukaryota > Metazoa > Chordata > Chondrichthyes > Rajiformes > Rajidae > Amblyraja > Amblyraja radiata. The sequence goes on from NC_045956.1 coordinate 1,772,518, forward strand.
TTTTGAGAATAGTGTTTGGAATCAAAACATTCCATCACTAATAATAATAATAATAATGTATAAAAAAGTTCCTTTTGCTTTCCTTGATGCCACTGCAGTATAAAATATTGGCAATAGTGTGCTGTGTTCTTATTGGAGTAAAGACCACAAGACACTACTGCCAAGATCAGAGTCCCAAATCAGTAACTCCCAATATGGTAAGTAAATTTATTGGCCAAGTATTCACATACAAGGAATTTGCCTTGGTGCTCCGCCCACAAGTAACAACATGACATACAGTGACAGTTACGAATGATTCAGAAAACACTAAACATTAATAATAATAAAACATTAATGATAAAACACCATTGATCAAGCATGTGAACCAACAAAATACCAGATCAAAAGGAGGCTACAGATTTTTGGCTGTTGAGTAGAGCAACTACTCGTGGATAAAAACTGTTTTTATGTCTGGCTGTGGCAGCTTTGACAGTCCGGAGTCGCCTTCCAGAGGGAAGTGATTCAAAGAGTTTGTGGCCAGGGTGAGAGGGGTCAGAGATTATCTTGCCCACTCGCTTCCTGGCCCTTGCAGTGTACAGTTCATCAATGGAGGGAAGGTTGCAGCCAATAACCTTCTCTGCTGATCGGACGATTCGCTGCAGCCACCGGATGTCGTGCTTGGTGGCTGAGCCAAACCAGACCATGATGGAGAAGGTGAGAACAGATTGTGCTTCCTCAGCTGCTGCAGGAAGTACATCCTCTGTTATGCCTTTTTGACTGTGGAGTCAATGGTAGCCCCCCACTTAAGGTCCTTGGAGATGATGGTTCCCAGGAACTTAAAATACTCCACAGATGTGACTGTGGTGTTGTTGATGGTGAGTGGGGTGAGGGGAGGGGGGGCTCTCCTAAAGTCTACAATCAGTTCCACTGTCTTAATAGCATTGAGCTCTTGGTTGTTGCGACGGCACCAAGACGCCAGCTGTGACACTTCCTGTGTTGTCTGTGGCATCAACATTGGCAAGATGGGGAATCCTTATATACTCTTTGACTGTACAAATAAGTATAGGAGTTCCAGGCAGAAAGCCATTCCACTTGCTCAGATGCTAATATAATATGTGAACTCTGATATTGGAAATGAAAATGTAATCAACACATCAAATTTAATTGAAGAGGAATTTGTAGTACTTACATCTGAAATCACAGACAATATCCAGAGAGAACAAACATTGGAAAAGGGTCAACAAAAAGGATAGACAAAATTTGACCAATGCAGAAAGAACCAAATTATAATTGCCAAGTATCTTAAATGATGTGAGCAGGAATGAAATGGGGCCAAAGAGTAGTAATATCTACAATACTGAGAAAAAACATTGCCTATAGTTTTTCATGAACACACAGAAAAAAATCCATAGGAAAACAATTACAAATGATTCACCTTAATGCGTGGTTTGGGCAGTGATCGTGCTTCTTTGGTAAGCAAATATTGTGTTTGAAGAAACAGGTCAGTGAAAGCTCAAAGAGTTTGAGTTTAGTTTATGGTCATGTGTACAGAGGTACAATCAAAAGCTTTAGTTGCATGGTAACCACTCAGTGGACTGACAATACATGATTAAGAACAATGCATGACAAATAGTGTATGCAGACTTTTGGGGAAAAAGATGATAACAGTTTTCTGCCACTTATCAATAGTCACTCAGTGTGGAGTGAAATGAAATATATGGGTTGAGCTACTCCATTGGCATACAGGTTCAAGTTCAAGTGAGTTTATTGTCATGTGTCCCAGATAGGACAATGAAATTCTTGCTTTGCTTCAGCACACAGACCATAGTAGGCATTTACTACAAAACAGGTCAGTGTGTCCATATACCGTAATATAAATATATACACACATCAAGAGTAAACAGATGGAGAGCATGTCATGGTTAGCCTGAAGGGGGAGATGTTTCTGACTTTAGACCCCAGTTTTTACTGACTTTGCTCACACCTTTTATGAAACTGGATGGTATCAGACTTTCATTCCATCATATCATCCAGCTTCAGATGAAGCAACTAAGAGGGAAGTCATAATAAGTTGTTAAGGAAGTTCTCCAGAAGCAAGAATCAAAACACAGCACAAAGCTTTGCTTCATCTATTTCTTGTTGAGGTACAGAGCAGCTGCCATGACCATGCGCTGGCAGATTGAGAATACCCTGAATCTCAACTTCGAGAATGAAACAGCAGGTGAGTTCAAGTGATTCAAAAGAAAACTGGATGAAATAAAATTAAAGAACAAAGTAAATTAAATCCGCACAATTAGGAGTAGGGACTATAGTAGTTTGTGGAATGAAGGGGGTATCACGGGTGTACAGCAGTAGAGTTGCTGCCTTACAGTGCTTGCAGCTCCGGAGATCCGGGTTCGATCCTGACTACGGGCGCTGTCTGTTCGGAGTTTTACGTTCTCCCCGTGACCTCGTGGATTTTCTCCGAGATCTTCGGTTTCCTCCAACACTCCAAAGACGTACAGGTTTGTTGGTTAATTGGCTTGTTATAAGTGTAAAAATTGTCCCTCGTGTGTGTGTGTGTGTGTGTGCGGGGATTGCTGGTCGGCGTGGACTTGGAGGGCCAAAGGGTCTGTTTCCATGCTATATCTCTAAACTAAACACAAATGCTGGAAATCAGAAATAAAAGCAGTAAATTCTGGTACTTAGCATGTCAGACAGCATGTATGGAGAAATAAACAGAGCTGATGTTTCACTTTGATGATGAAAGGCCATGATATATGAGTTTTGTTTTGCTCTGTACATATTTTTAATTCATATTTGTGATCAAATTATCTCTGCTATTGATCAATTAACTCGGCATGACGGAACACATGAAGCCACCGCTTCTATCTTCTTCCCAAAATTCTCATGCACACTGATAATGTCAACATTAAAGTCATTATGCCATCAACCCCTCCAAAAAAATAAACCTTGTCGCTCAAACTTCAAATTCCATTTGTTGAAGCATGTGGGAATAAAAAATGTCAACATTAACCAAGACAGAAGTTCATTTTAATTTATTGAGATCAAAGACCAAAATAACAAGTCCTACAGCAAAACAGCCAATGAATGAAACATGAGGCCTTAAATGAAGAAATAGAAATCCATAATTTCTATTTGTGATTTCAAATGAAAAGCCTTCAATTCCTCCAGAATCTTGTGTTTTAGTTTATATTTTGTTTCTTAAGTTTATATTCTTCAAATGTACCTAATAATTGTGTTATATTCTAACTCATCCTCAGATATTATGATAGGACGTCCCTACAGAAAAAAGTGAAGATACAATATTAATTAATTTTAGGAATTCCGGAGTTAACAGTTTAAAACAAAATGTTCCAAATGTAAATTTTAAAATCAGCTTTTGTGCCCCTGAGATACTGTAAAACAACCCATTCTAAATTAGCTGCTATGCTGCTTGTCAATCCATCAGCAAAGACCTTTTCCAAATTCTGTTGTATCTGGTGTGATTATCGTTGAAATATCGAGATACTGTGCAGTGTGAGGTCACCAATAAGAGGCATGCACAACTCTCTAAAGACAGAGGGGGGAAGAAAATCAATTACATAGAAAACATAGAAAATAGGTGCAGGAGGAGACCATTTGGCCCTTCGAGCCAGCACCTTCACCTCAGATAATTTGTGTTATTCCAAACATCTGAGTTTACACAATTTTGCAAAACTGGGGTCATTCATGTGGAAGAGGAATGCTCCGGTGTATGAATAAGCTTCATAAATAACTTAGTTTAGGACATGCATCAAAAATATAATTGTATTTAAGACATTTATAACAGTACAAAGGTAACTGAAGGTCACAGCCAAGGTATAATGAACAGATTGTATTGTAGAGGTTATCATTGCAAAATATATGATCTCAACCAACTTTTGCTGCTTGCTATGGGAGCTGATGATGTTCAAGGTTGTGGCTTGAATATGATCATCTGGAAATCAACATATAGTTGTCAACTACTATTCTTCCCCCAACAATTCTTCAGACAATGGCTCACAATAAAGAGATCTAAAGTCTGAAGAAGGATTTCGGCCCGAAACGTTGCCTATTTCCTTCGCTCCATATATGCTGCCTCACCCGCTGAGTTTCTCCAGCACTTTTGTCTACCTTCTAGATTAGATTAGATTTAGATTAGATTCGTTTATTGTCATTCAGACCTTTCGGTCTGAACGAAATGTTGTTTCCCTGCAGTCATACATATAATTAAAAATATGACAAAAACACACAATCAACACAAATTTAACATCCACCACAGTGAGTTCACCAAACACCTCCTCACTGTGGAAGGCAAAATCTTAAAGTCTCTGTCTCTTCCCTCTTTGTTCTCCCTCTGCACCGAGGCGACGGTTCAAACTCCGCGGGTGGTCGCTGCCTCCGCCACAGCTCCGAGGCCGAGTCGGGTCTCCGCTGCCGCTGCCGCTGCCGCCGCCACAGCTCTGAGGCCGAGTCGGGTCTCCGCTGCCGCTGCCTCTGCCACAGCTCTGAGGCCGAGTCGGGTCTCCGCTGCCGCTGCCTCCGCCACAGCTCTGAGGCCGAGTCGGGTCTCCGCTGCCGCTGCCACCGCCACAGCTCTGAGGCCGAGTCAGGTCTCGGCTGCCGCTGCCGCCGCCACCACAGCTCTGAGGCCGAGTCGGGTCTCCGTTGCCGCTGCCGCTGCCGCCGCCGCCACAGCTCTGAGGCCGAGTCAGGTCTCCGCTGCCGCTGCCTCCGCCACAACTTCGGGGCCGAATCGGGTCTCCGCTGCCGCTGCCGCTGCCGCTACAGCTTCGGGGCCAAGTCAGGTCTCCGCTGCCGCTGTCGCTGCCGCCACCGCTACCGCTGCCACAGCTCCGAGGCCGCCAGCTCTGCCATTAGGCCTCGGCGCAGACGGAGACGGGGACGGGGAATACGACAGAAAAAAGTCGCATCCCCCAAAGGAAGAGACCAAAACATGTTTCTCCCACCCCACCCACACACATACACAACTTAATAAAACAAAATTAACTAAAACATGACAAGGAACAAAAAGAAAGAAAAAAAACAGACGGACTGCAGGTGGGCCGCAGCTGTTAAGCCAGCGCCGCCATCTTGAATCTACTGTTCTTGAAGCGGCTGTTCACCTTGTTTTACCGTAGTTCGCTGTTTATAATGATAATGTTATGGGGTTTAAGGAAGTTTAACCGTGAAGGTTGATATTAATTAAATAAATTAGTACAAACTGAAATATTATAATCTTTAAAGGAAACTCTCCCTGAAAACATATACCATTAGATTTTGTTTCGCAGATTTTTGTTGGGGTTCTATTCAGATTAATAAACATCAGGTGGATAGGCTTGTACTATCTCCCCAAATGTGGAAAATATGAACTGACATTAAATAGCATTTAAACCAGCCCTTATAACATGTGCAACCCCCACCTGCTCAATTCCCCCGACACATTTCCCTTTCACACTATAACCAAAACCTCCTCACGCAAAGTGAATTTTCAATCTCACAATATGGATGATTGGTCTTCACCAATATCAGCATTGATGCTCTGTCTACAAATATTGCTAAATATGAGCACTTGTTACTCTGCCTTGTTCAGCTAAATGGTCGCCGAGTCTATGCTTGGTCTCGCCGATGCATATGAAGCCACATCGGGAACACCAGATGCATCGGATTAGGAATCAGAAGATCTTCAAGAATTTTGGTCTTTTAAATGTACTTTAGCCTGTGTCTCTACGATGCATGAACAGTACTCCAAGCACTTTAGCGCCGAATTTTGATCCTCTCTTTCAAAATTCAACAACAGAATGTCACCACACACAAAATACTGGAATGGTAACATTCCTTCTTGGTGTGAAAAAAGTAATAAACAGCAAATGTTTCAACATGATGACTTGGTCAAAAAGAAAGTGTATTAGGATCAAATGACACCTAAAGGAATGCCCATGGCAATATTAGCCTGCTGTGATCATTATTACAAACGTGCTTCAAAATGAGATGTCAATTCAGGGGCCTTTTGGCTGAAGATAAGGTTACAGCAAAGATGTTAGTCACTGGTCATTGTGGATGATCAGCCATGATCATATTAAATGGCGGTGCTGAATGGGCTGAATGGCCTACCCCTGCACCCATTGTCTATTAGTCAATAAAATGGAAAAAATCTATTTGATGTACAGCTAAGCTTTCTCTCATCAACATTTCCATTAGCAAGACAAAGGAGACTGTGAATGACTTCAGAAAGCAAAGCAGTATACACACACCAAAGATCCTATAGCAGAGCAAGATGGCTTACTCTCACGCAAACGTGTAGTACGGTCATGGGCAGATTCATGGGTGATTATTGGACCCATTTTAGCAACCAGCCTCCGCCATCTTGTTCTGCCATCTTGCTCCGCCATCTTGTTCCGCCATCTTGCTTCCGGCCAAAGATCAGATCTTTGCTTCCGCCTCCGCTCCCGTATCTTCGCTTTGGTCTTTGACTTGGGCGGGGAGAGGGGGCGTGCGGCCCGGGGCAGCGGGGAGAGGGGGTGCGCGGCCCGGGGCATAGGAGGGGGGGAGACATTGTAGTGTGGGGGCAGGCGAGGGAGTGCCGGGGGGGGGGGGGGGAGGGAGAGGTGTGGGGTGGGAAAATGCCTAGTGTGAGTGGTTGTGGGGAGGTTTACAATCTTTCTTATTTAATGTCCCTTGTCTAGTCTGAAATAAAGTTGATCATTAGATATAAAAATCAGAAGAAATATAATTGTGTGTGTTATATGATTATATACTTTTATATCACATTCATGTATGTGTGTTTATAAACATTTTATTCTTTAACAAGAATGAACAGAAGTATGAACTAACAGAATTATGAATCTAACCCTATATCACGCACAAAAACTGTTCCCCCGCAACGTTGATTACACTGCGAGTCGGGGCGGGTCAGGTAGGCTCCGGTTACTAAAATGGGCGGGGGAAATGCCCAGGATCCCCTCCGTAGCGAACTACACGTCAGCCCATTGCATTTCGCAGGAGTAGCCTATCTTGCTATATAGGATCTTTGATACACACCGCAGTCTATATTGATTGTGCCAAGGTAGAGATAGGTATCACCAACAATTTGGCCTGACCTGCCACATCGAAGTTATGGCCAAGAAAACGCACCAATGCTTCCACTGCCTTGGAAGGCTTCCAAAGTTCACCATGTCCCCAACAACCCATGCCAACTTCTGCAGAACATGCTCCATTGAAAGCATTTGATCAGGATGTATAACAGCCTGCTCCATCTCCAGATTCAGAAACAGTTTCTTCCCAGCTGTTATCAGGCAACTGAACAGTCCTCTCATCAGCTGGAGTGCAGTCCTGACCTCCCATCTACATCAGTGGAGACCTTGAAACTAACTTTAATCGGATTTTATTGGCAATGTTATATCTTGCCAATAAATGTTGCCACACATTGAATGTTGTACCCTTTATCCTGTATCGGTACACTGTGAACGGCTTTGATTGTATTAATGTACAACTTTTCTCTGACTGGATAGCACGCAACCAAAAGCTTTTCACTGTACCTCATTACACGTGACAATAATGAACTAAACTAATAACCAAACATCACTTTCCTAACAATATACATCTTAAATATCTCAAGGTGCTTCAAGGAAACATTCTGAACAGCTTTGACAAGCAGCCACTAAATGAGATACTAATAACTGGAAAATTAAACGATACTACTGCAGAAATCCATATTTCCACTTTTATGGGAGAGGTTTACGATAGGATTTTAATCAGACTTCCCAAAACACCTAAAGAACTAATGAAGTGGTGAGCCAGTGGAACAGGTGCACAGCTATACACGAGTTGTAGCCTTGAAACCAGGAAATGAAATCTAATTGACATTTACATTGCCTGCCTTACTCACACAAATATCCATTCTCAATTGACTTAATGAAATGAAGTTTTGATCTAATGTTTATCTTATCAACATTCTTCAAGGAAAAATAGATCATGAAAGTACCTTAATATTGTAAACAATAATCCTGGAGAAGTCATCATGGAAGATGATTCAGCGATTGGACGTGGAAATTAAGAAGCTTGCATTTTGCAGTAGCTATTTATGTACTGTAAGACATTAGTCTATAATTTTACTGCCTGCATGACATTTACTGAGGATGTGGCATATAATAAAGAACGAGAAAGTGGTCAGGAACGAATGAACAAGTAATGACCAAAGTGAAACAGTGAATGAAGCAATGTCAGCGGATCAAGCAGACTTTTCTTCATTCAACATGCTTTCATCTAAGATAGACACAAAATGCTGGAGTAACTCAGGAGGACAGGCAGCATTTCTAGAGAGAAGGAATGGGTGATGTTTCGGGTCGAGACCCTTCTTCAAACATGTATTTCAAGCCAAAGCCTCATTTGGTAACAACTTCGACCGGATGTCTGAAGAAGAGTTTTGACCCAAAACATCACCCATTCCTTCTGTCCAGAGATACTGCATGTTCCATTGAGTTACTTCAGCGTTGTTGCTGTAAACCAGCATCTGCAGTTCCTCCCTATCTGCTTTCATCCAAATTAATTTACAAAATCATACTGTCACCAGTCTTTCCATGTAAGGCCATAATAGCAATCTACAATAGCCAGATAGAGTACATACTTGTCAAGCTTGAGAATAGCTCATCACCGAGTAAATTCAATGAATCCTCTGTGCATCATCAGTTTAACACAGCACATTTGCAGATCCATATAGACAAATTAATATGTCTATAGTATTATAGACTATAGTGGTCTGTATAGCAGAGATAGATAAAATTCTTGAAACTAATTTCTCAATACACATTGTGTATTCCCCTAAGTTTGCCAACAAGCTTGCCTTACATGAAATGTGGAAATGAGTCATAGAGTTATATGGTCAATACAGTACTGAAACAGCTCCTTCACCACAATTTACACATGCAAACCAAAATACCCCATCTGCACGTCCCACTGGCCTGCTTTGAGCCATATCCCTCTAAACCTCTCCCATCCTAGCACCTGTCCAAATATCTTTTAAATGTTGTTATAGCGCCTGCCTCAACTACCTCCTCTGGCAGCTCATTACATATATCCAGCACTCTGTGAATAAGTTGCCCTCTGGTTTCTATTAAATCTTTAAACTCTTGCCTTATGTACCCTGCTTCTTGATTCCCTACTCTGGGTAAAAAAACTGTGCATTCATCCGAACTATTCCCCTCATGATCTTATACACCTTCATAAGATCAGCCCGTTTCCTCCTGTGCTCCAAGGAGCAAAGTCCTATCCTGCCCAGTCACTGGTCATTACGTCTGGTAATTACTTTCTGTGCAGATAACAATGTTGATGTGGTACTGGGCGCTGAATAATGAAGGAATAGATATGATGATGGTAGGTGTTGGCTAGAACGATGCACTCACATATAGTAACCCGGGGATATTATGGACTGGATAGACTCAGCTTGTACTCGCTAGAATTTAGAAGATTGAGGGGAGATCTTATAGAAACTTACAAAATTCTTAAGGGGTTGGACAGGCTAGATGCAGGAAGATTGTTCCCGATGTTGGGGAAGTACAGAACAAGGGGTCACAGTTTAAGGATAAGGGGGAAATCTTTTAGGCTGAGATGAGAAAAACATTTTTCACACAGAGAGTGGTGAATCTCTGGAATTCTCTGCCACAGAAGGTAGTTGAGGCCACAGTTCATTGGCTATATTTAAGAGGGAGTTAGATGTGGCCCTTGTGGCTAAAGGGATCAGGGGGTATGGAGAGAAGGCCGGTACAGGATACTGAGTTGGATGATCAGCCATGATCATATTGAATGGCGGTGCAGGCTCGAAGGGCCGAATGGCCAACCCTGTACCTATTTTCTGTGTTTCTATGTTTCTATGTTTCTATATTAGCCATTCATGGCATGTATTTCAAGCCAAACCATCATTTGGTTACAACTTTGATCAGCTCCCCTTGATGTTTACCCTGCTTACACTGATTGGGGAAAGTTTAAAAAAATAAACCTAATTATTGTCAAGCTATCAACAGCAAGGCAATTTAATAATACCCAATTATGTTTCCGTATGCCACAGTTGTGAAATAGGCAAAGGCAATGACTGCACAAATACAGCGGATTGATCTGCCGATGTACACATCATCTCCCTGGCTGTTTGGAGCCCTGGCTTCTGACCCCACTCCCGACTTGTAAGGTGCACCAGTGAGCCCTCCTTAGCCCACTGCATGGTCCTGTGACACGGCTCTTGTTGTGGCTCACGTTGTAGCCCCGGGCTGAACCGCTGAAGAATGGCTCGCTGGTGCAGACCAGCGGCATCGGTGCCCAGCTTTAAGGTGAAATGACACAAAGTGCTGGAGTAACTCAGTCGGGTCAGGCAGCATTGATGGAGACCATGGATAGGTGACATCGGAACCTTCCTTCAGACTGAATCAGTCTGCTTCTTACTCCAGCACTTTGAATATGAACCATCAACTGCATTTCTTTGTTTCTGGTGAGACCACATCTAGAGTGTTGTGTACAGTTTTGGTCTCCTAGTTTGAGGAAGGACATCCTTGTGATTGAGGCAGTGCAGCGTAGGTTCACGAGATTAATCCCTGGGATGGCGGGACTGTCATATGAGGAAAGATTGAAAAGACTAGGCTTGTATTCACTGGAGTTTAGAAGGATGAGGGGATATCTTATAGAAACATATAAAATTATAAAAGGACTGGAAAAGCTAGATGCAGGAAAAATGTTCCCAATGTTGGGCGAGTCCAGAACCAGGGGCCACAGTCTTAGAATAAAGGGGAGGTCATTTAAGACTGAGGTGAGAAAAAACCTTTTCACCCAGAAAGTTGTGAATTTGTGGAATTCCCTGCCACAGAGGGCAGTGGAGGCCAAGTCACTGGATGGATTTAAGAGAGAGTTAGATAGAGCTCTAGGGGCTAGTGGAGTCAAGGGATATGGGGAGAAGGCAGACACGGGTTATTGATAGGGGATGATCAGCCATGATCACAATGAATGGCGGTGCTGGCTCGAAGGGCCAAATGGCCTCCTGCTGCACCTATTTTCTATGTTTCTATGTTTCAATTACATGCAATGATAATACCTAACGGTTATAACGGACAATTGGCTATAACGAACACCATCCCCCCCCCCCCCCCCCCCCCCCATATGGTCTATGGTCCATTAGAACGAGGATTTACTGTATTTTTCCTGACAAACAATCTGAAGAATGGCCACTATAGTGCATTGGATGCAAATGAGCTTACTGTTCAGTGAACGACGTCACTATGAGCAGGAACAGACAACAATTAACAAACAGTTACATAAGTTACTGGTAATGTAACAGTAACAATTAAAGTAGAGTAACAATTAACAAAAAATACATTAGCCTATATTTTCTTTTAATACAAATACAATGCGGCAGATGAGATGGCATGTACTGAAGATGGAGCAATGGTGGTAATATTAAGCTGGAAAGTCTCTAAAAAACATAATTTATGCCTGAGATCTGTCAGATTGTTAAGGGTTTGGACACGCTAGAGGCAGGAAACATGTTCCCGATGTTGGGGGAGTCCAGAACCAGGGGCCACAGTTTAAGAATAAGGAGTAAGCCATTTAGAACGGAGACGAGGAAACACTTTTTCTCACAGAGAGTGGTGAGTCTGTGGAATTCTCTGCCTCAGAGGGCGGTGGAGGCCGGTTCTCTGGATGCTTTCAAGAGAGAGCTAGATAGGGCTCTTAAAAATAGCGGAGTCAGGGGATATGGGGAGAAGGCAGGAACGGGGTACTGATTGGGGATGATCAGCCATGATCACATTGAATGGCGGTGCTGGCTCGAAGGGCCAAATGGCCTACTCCTGCACCTATTGTCTATTGTCTATTGTCATAGAGTAAGAATACTCTGCCATTGTTATTAGCACCATGTATAGAGCAGAAATATGAATAACCCCAATACTAAATGTTCTCAGAAACTGTGGTAAATGAACCACGTCAGAAAACCACCTTAAAGTCTATTAGATGCTCAGATCTACAGCAACTAATGACTAGAATATCATTTAGAAGCTGGAAACTGATAGACTACAGGGCTTGGCCGAAGGGTCAAGAAAGCAGCAGCATCAATTTGTGGACTTTTATTTCTTCTCTTAAATTGTAAAACACACATTAAAATATTTATAAATCACACGTCACCAATGACCCAATAATTTGAAAAGCCACCTGCTCAAGTTTGACCAACCTGGGCTGTGTGCCAGTCTAGTCTGTGGTAACATTCTTACTTTTACTTTAGAGGTAGTTCAAGTTCAAGTGAGTTTATTGTCATGTGTCCCTGTATAGGACAATGAAATTCTTGCTTTGCTTCAGCACACAGAACATAGTAGGCATTTACTACAAAACAGATCAGTGTGTCCATATACCATAATATAAATATATACACACATGAATAAATAAACTGATAAAGTGCAAATAACAGATAATGGGTTATTAATAATCAAAGTTTTGTCCGAGCCAGGTTTAATAGCCTGATGGCTGTGGGGAAGTAGCTATTCCTGAACCTGGTTGTTGCAGTCTTCAGGCTCCTGTACCTTCTACCTGAAGGTAGCGGGGAGATGAGTGTGTGGCCAGGATGGTGTGGGTCCTTGATGATACTGCCAGCCTTTTTGAGGCAGCGACTGCGATAGATCCCCTCGATGGAAGGAAGGTCAGAGGTATTTTAGAGATACAGCGTGGAGACAGGCTCTTCTGTCCACGGAATCACTACTGACCAGTGACTATCCCGGACACTAGCACTATGCTACACACCAGGGTCAATTTACAATTTTACTAAGCCAATTAATCTACAAACCTGTACGTCTTTGGAATGTGGAAGGAGACCGGAGCACCCGGAGAAAACCCATGTGGTCACAGGGAGAACATTCAAACTCTGTTTGAACAGACAGCGCCCGTAGTCAGGATCAAACTCACGTGTTTGCGCTCTGATGCAGCAAAAACAACCACTGCGGCACTTTGTCTCCCCTTCGCCAAGAATATTATTCAAGTCTTTTCAAATTACAGCCCCCGAATGAAACTTGTGGGGATGGTAGCGATATTTTGTTTCAGGGCCACTCGTTGTTTTTCAAAATGAGATTCAAGTTTATTGACATATTGAGCAACAATGCATGACTTTTTTATTGCAAAGGGCTTTGAAGAGGAAAACTGCTGCTCCTTAATGTGATGAAAGCCAATAACCCCATGACCATACATAGTCCCTTTGGATTCCTGCAAACATATAACTGATGGCACAATAAAAGGCTGAGACATAAATGTGTGCTGTTTTTTCTGCTTCAATTTAAGTGGACTATGAACCTCAACTACATCTGCAAAAGAGGTCATATATTATGTTTTTTTGCAAGTGACTCTCTGGGAACATATTCAGAACGAACTGCATGCAGCTCATAATTGCCCAGCCCGCTAAATCAGCAATAGCCATCACCTTATTAGAGTTGAAGAAAATAGAGACCATGCATCAGTGAGCTCAGGGAATGCATCAATGCCTAAGCAATCATCAACATTGATTAATAGCAAATAAATATGGCCTGTCAGTTCGGCTATCTAACTAGCATTTGCAAATGATGTGATACTACAGCTATGTCAATTTTCCCATTCAACTATAAAATGCTGGAAAGATTCAGCAGGTTTCCAACAGTACTTTGGTTTTGGATTCTAGGGAACTGGCAATTGCTTCTCCAGTGTTGTCTGCTTGGACTAGTTGGGAGCACGTCTGCACCTAAATCAGAAGACAATGACTTTAAATCCCAATTGAAGACTTGAACGAAAAAAAACATTAAATTAACACTTCAGTTTAGTACAGAGAGTTGAGCCAATCCTTGAATGAAATGCTAAAAATCCTGTGGTAGATCCTGTGATTAATAATAATCCAATCAATATATCCTTCCTTAAATTAACTTAAAAAAATAATAAATTCATCTCTCCTCTCACATTTATTGAAACAATGGGGATATGGGGAGAAGGCAGGAACGGGGTACTGATTGGGGATGATCAGCCATGATCACATTGAATGGCGGTGCTGGCTCGAAGGGCCAAATGGCCTACTCCTGCACCTATTGTCTATTGTCTATAATGTTAATTCAGCAGTGATTTGATTTAGTTTTTCTGGGAGGCATGATAATATTCTAGAAATATATATCTATATTTTTTCCTTTTTTAAAATAAATATCAAAG